>NW_010252796.1:27168-50371 GCF_000690775.1 Eurypyga helias
AGCTGAAAGCAGGCAGGGCAAAGAGATGGATAGGAATGTTTTGTGTCCAGCCATGCTCCTTAGGTGGGCTGCAGTGGGGATCAGGCTGCTAGGGCAAGTCCATTCAGGTGGTCCTCACAAGGCAACTGCCTGTCTGCTCAGCAGGATTAGGGGAAATCTTTGGGCTTCAAAAAAAAAAAAAAACCAAAACAAAAAAAACCCAAAACAAAAAACAACAACCAAGGTGTTTCCTTGAACGTCACAATGAAGAGAAGGGCAATGTGGGAAGATAAGCATTGGGAGGCAGATAGAGATTAAGATGATGATGAGATGTTGTCTCACTGCACCAGCAGCGTATTTCCAAGACAATAACTCCTGCCTGCCTCTGGGCTGGTCCCTCCCCAGGTGCTTTGCTGTGCAGAAAGCCTGGTCCTAAACTGTGCTTCAGTTCTTCCAGTTTAGCCCTGTTTGACCAGCAGCGCTGCCTGTGGAGGGACATTAGGTTCAGAGTGTCTCCGTGCTCTGTCACTTAGCATTCCTGGAACTGGTTTCTGATCTTTTTGTTCTTGGTTGTGGGTTTTTGGGGGTTTTATTGTGGGTTTTTTGGTTGGCTTTTTTTTTCTTTTTAAGGAGCAAAGCAGAAAGGTTTCCAGCAAGTGTACTTCATGTCACTCTATTTGGCAAACAGTGTTGACTTCCTTCCTTATCCAACTGTGCAAAATTGAAAAGACAGTTGAAAAACAGATTGATTTTGGGTATTTTCCCTGAATCCAGTTTTTTAATGAAAAATTCTCTGGAAAAGAGGTTTATTGCTCAAAGCCTACTTAGAGCAAGAACCCTTTTGCATGCCACAACTGCTGGCATGTATTGCCTTTTTCACTTCCAAAACTAATCTTACTGTAGTTGTTTTCTTGGCAGAAAGATTCTTGGTACATGTATTTAAGAACCCCAGTTACCCCTTCAGAATGTCAGATGCAACTACTGTATTTCTTTGACCTAAACTGTATATCTTTATTTTGGAACCAGTTATGCCATGCTCAGGGAGAAGCCAAAATGTAGCCCTTCACCTACCTCTCACTTCAAGGGATAGTTCTGGAGGCTTGTGGGGAGAGGCAAGAGCAGCTGGTCACCACCTCATCTGAGCACACCTAGGGAAAGCAGAAATCCACCTGCAAAGCCCTAAGGATGCCCACATGAGCACATGAAGAAGCATGATGTGTCCACTTATTTTCATATTAACATCTCCTGTTCCCTTCCACACTCTGCTGCTTTCCAGATTTTTGCCCTCAAGGTACCTTCTTCGCTGCTAATGTTGATATAATTACAGCTAATTGGAAGAAGAGGAGGGAGAAGTGTGGGGTTTTCCACTGAAATAATGACATCTGTAGGGAGTGGGGTGGGAGGAATGAAAAAATGAAAAATGGATTTGTGGAGGTCTTCAATGAAAACCAGACAGGAAAAAAGTCAATTAACTGACATCTTAATTTTCCTGGAAAAAATCCCAGACCCTAAACATTTTTGGTATCAGCCTGTCCTCAGTCCATACATTACATTAGTAATTATCAGTGCTCCCAACCAGTCAAGACAGTTTTAATTAGCAGCTTGCCATCCCCAATGGGAATGATTATTTTCAGGATTTTTACTGATACAACTTAATTTCTGGATCTGCAGTGTAACAAAAAGGCCATTTTAATTTCTAATTCCAGAAAACGAGAAGTTGCCTTTTTTAGCCAAAGCTCACAGAATGTGTTGTAGTTTTTCAGAGTACTAGGCAGAAAAGTCTCATGTGAAGAGGAACAGGACATGTAATTTAAACAGCTTCATGATTTGAAAATTTTATTTCTATAAACCAATGTATAAGGATTTTTCATAAAGTATGTTATATTTTTAAATGGCTTCACACACCCTGGCTTTTCATTTTTCCCCTTTGAGAACAAAACATGGGGAAGGTGCCTGAGAGAGGACGTCAGTGGTGGTCTTCTGGTAATAGGTGACATGGTGCCTGTGTTCGTTAAATCATTCTCTTTCCTGGTGACTTGATGAAGCATCCATCTTTCTACTGTAAATAACCTCAGTTCCTCACTGATCATCCAAGGAAGCGATGGAAAAATTCATTCCATGCCATTTGCTTTGTGGAATAGCAGCTGAGTTATATGGAGTCCACCTTCATTTGACTGTTGTATGTGTTTTAAGTGTAAAAGTGCTCTGTGCTGGTCTCAGAAGCCTGCTCATACCATGAATTATGCAGAAGGTTTTCTGAACAGTTCGTGCCGTCCTAGGTGAGAGACACTCTGGTTTTGGGAACTACATTTGTATCGCATTTGTCTGTCTTCTCTGGCAGACCATGCCTGCAGTGCTGTAGAGTCTGCTGGTTTGCACCAGCTGGACAAGAACTGTAGAAGCCAAAAGCATCTTAGTGTAAGCAGGGTAACCTCAATGTGTCCCAGTGGGACTCAAGACTGAGAAGGGATAAAAATAATTGAAGGACATCCCCACCATATAGCTGCCTCTCTCCCCGCCCTTCCCCGTTAATATGAACACCAATATTTGATGTGAAGCTTGGAAGCACATTTCTTGTTAGAAAAGTTTTGCTCCACCCTCTTCGTCGTTACAGGAATTTGTTTACGTAAAGCGAAATGAACACACAAATACCTGTATTTATCTTTCTTGCACAAAGAACCAGTCTGCTAACTGTTGTTCCTCCTGGCTTTTGTGAACAAATAACATGAATTTTAGCTCTGATACTACCTGCCAGGAAAAGGTATCGCCAAAACTGGCGATTTGTGGTACCGTTGCTTGCTACAAATGTGGACCTTTTGGATCAAGTTTTCTTTCATATACATTTGGATATCATCAGCACTGTGGGTTTGGAAGTGAATGATGGGGTTACTGCGTAGCAGCTGCAGAGCAATTCTCCTAGGCAAATTCAAAGCCCTGCTGGAAATATTTCACTCTTAATGTTTCTCTTGCAAGTGAAATACTGTGTGTGCTACTAGCGGCATGTTACAGCATTTCCAGAATCTTTGGACACTTCAGGAAGTATGTGTTACAGTGGCAGTAGTATATTTCCTTTCTTCGATTTCATTTTGTTTTCCTAGCTCGAGTGAGTTCTTGTCAAACACATCTTTGAACCACAGACACCTACTTAGCTGTAGGTACTGCTGCCTAATTCTTCCCTCTGTCATACTTACTACTCTCTTGGGTGCACCTCATACTAATGTATACCTGTGAGCACTGCTGAATGTCAGCTGTTCTTTTGAGAGGTCTAGAAAGATTTGACATGGGGGTTTTAGGTATCAACAGTCAGGACCAGATGAAAGTTGAGAGGGACTGCTAGTGCACTGTACTGTTTTGCTCCTTCACACTGACTGCCATTTGTGTTGGATTGATTACAGATCTGTAATGCTGTACAGTATTGGCTCTGTGTGTGTGTGGGTTACAAAACAGAGGGAAATTCATCACAAGCGAGTTGTATTTCTCAGTGTCAAAATGATTTGTATTGATTTACTTTTGCAGATTCATCCCCGGAGAAGGGAGCCCATCGCTGACAGCCTATGACCTGGAGAAGTGGAGACCAAAGGCTGCAAGCTAGTCTTGCAATTTCATTATTCTTTCTTCTGGTTTTTTTTAGCCCCTAGCTCCTTATCTCTTCAGTGTTATTTATGCCTGGTGAAATCCCTGTGAGGACAATAGAAGAGCAGATCATACAGGCTAGTGATCCTCAGGATCCTGTTAAACTCTGCTGGGAAGCGTTATTGCCCTTTGTTGGGAAGATGCTGTTTGTGCCGCCTATGAGAATCTGTTACAAAGCCTTAGGAGAAAAGATGCAGCTATTGCTGGGCGTTCAGAGACAGTCACATCTGGTTTGAATTCAAGAGCTTATAAGCCCAATAGTATTGTGATCCTTTTTTTTTGTCTGAGAATTATAGCCTTTTTTATTTGATTCCAGGGAATGATTTGTCGATATACCATCTTGAATTCTGTACTCTCTTTCTGGGTTGTTTGGTAAAAAGGAAATCTGCTTCGCTGTTTTAACACATTTGTGTAATTGTAAGCAGGGTACTGCTGATGCCAGGCCAGGTAGAAGGTGCCTACTCCCCTTTTTGAGTCAAGGTCAGCTCTCCTTTTGTTTTGGCTCTAGAATTATATGAAAAATATAATCACAGATTTTTCTGTGTGTACTTATTTGTATCAGAAGAATTTTAGTTGAAATATTTAATGGGTTTAACTTCTCCGAAAAAAGTCTTTATATTTCCAAATGATTCTTGAAATGAATTTGAACATCGTTGTGTAATCTCTGACCTGAGAATAAAACCTGGCTTTTCAAACAAAATTGTATGAAGAACATGACATTTTTTTCAGAAAATCGTGGTGAATGGGTGTTCAGCAAACATTACTTGATAATCTACTTGCAGGACTGTCGCTTCCTTTCAGGCTTTTAAGAGGGCAGCTGTTGGGAGACAGGTACCCGAACCTGCTGTATCCCACCTGAAAGAAGGAACTGGGATTATTGCACCATAAGGCTGCATGAGATGTCCTGTGTGCTTTCCTTCCAGCTCAGGAGTGAGTTTGAGTTCCCACACAAACAGCTTTTTGAGTTGTAGAGAGTAATCGCTTGCGAGATTGCCTCCATGTGTCATTTCTGCTTTTAGAACAGGTATTTGCATTCCCATCAATATACAAAGGCCTGTGCATTAAAATAATAACCTTTCAGGATGAAACGTGTTCAGCATTTGATTTTGATCACAATGGGGAACAGTCCATGGGAAAGGATTTTTCTGCTGTTACATTTCACAGCAATGCTGCTTTTGCCTACCCTGGTCAAAGAAACAACGCTCTTAACGTATAATACGGACTCAGGAAGAGCAAGAGAAAAGCTCCAAGCAAACCATCCTTGGGAGAGAAATTGCTTTTTGTATCAGAAAATTAGAGTTTGACTGGAACATTAGCTACAGAATGAACTCCAGAGTTGCTGTTAGAGGAGTTTTTATCTCTGCGTGAATTTGGAGCTGGCCTACAGACACTATAGCAGCAGATAGTTTAATCAGCAAACATTATAACCGCGCAACTCCTGATTAGTGATTTAGCTAATAAGGGTGAGATCATGGAAAATGCTAATGTGGTGCCTTCGGAAAATCCAATTATAATGTAACCTAATTCAGTGTGAGCTCTCAGCAGGTGACCAGTGCTGTGGGCAGAGCACCCCGCACTCAAAGATGCCGTGAATCCTCAAAACAGACGAGCTTTTGTATGGTTGGGGTGGGAGGCAGCAAACCCCCTTTCATTCATTTCCACTGTTTCCCCCAACTAACCGCAGAGGTTTGCGCCTTCCATTTGTGGTGCTTAACTCGTCACCTGACAGCTTGTGCAAGCATTATCTGGCCCAAGCGGGTGGCTCAACGCGAGCCGTTCACAGTAGGAAAATAGAGTTCTCAGGACTGTCTTTTTTTTTCCTCTGTTTAGTCACAGGATTTAATGTTTGGCTGGCTTGGGCACAAGTCTGTAAACCTTGACTCACCCTGATCCTAATCCTGCTAAGTGCGGGGTATTCCTTCTATTTTATGACAGAGAATTTGTATCTTTTAAAATGCAGATAAAATGCCTGTACATTTGATTTTCCTCTTGATTTTCTCGTAGTGACACATGTTTCCCAAATGCAGGTGCTGTCATCCGTTTCAGTTAGCAGTGTCAGACTCAAACGCCCCCAGAGGATATGCCTTCTGCAGTGACCCAGACAAGCTAGCGGGGGTGAGTTATGTTTGTTAGTATCAACCACAATACTTGTAACTGGCATTTTTCCTTCCTTAAGCTTTGCTGAAACTGGGTATCAGCACAGACAGTTATTGCTGTGGCCTTTTAAGGAACCTTCTGGTATTTCCCACTCTTTATTAGATATTTTATTTTCCAAACACCTCCCAAATTTTCCATTTGATTATTTCTATTCAGCTTGCTCTGATCAGTGGTGAGCGGACCAGTTTCACAGTAAGGGCTAATGAGTTTGTGAAGAGCCTTTTCTTTTTTCCTTCCTTTTCTTGTAGGATCTGCCCAGGGTTTGAGAATATTGGAATTGCTGTGCACATTGCAAGGGGAGGAATATACAGAGACTTTTCTTTTCTTACTGGATCAGGCACTTATTTGAATACCTCAACCTGTCACAGCAGTAATGAGGTACACCCACAGTTTGTGCCCCCCGATTTCCTCTCTCACGGTGGCTTGGGGAAACTAGACAAGCATAAAGTAATTTTTGTGTTGAAACTTCTCAGCAGGTTAAGGGGTTGTTTTCACTTGTCTGGCAGAAAGACCAGTGTGTCCAGAATCGGTGCTGGCCAGTCTGCACACCAGGCGAGATCTATCAGGAGTGCTTGACTCATGTCCCTGTGCATCCCTGTTCTGAACTGAACTTTTTCCATTTGGTTGCAATGTTATACACTAGACATGTTGTGGAGAAATCTTCATTTCTATGAATGAGAGTAAGTCTTCATATGTAAAGTTAAATTATCTGCTCACAGTATTATTTTACATTGTTTTCAGCACAATATGCTGGATTCACTAAATGATGTTTTGATTACCATAACAGTAATTATACAGCATTAAAACAGGAGCACATTTGAACTGATGGAGTCGTTAGCACAAATGAGATACTTCAAAGCTTGGAGACTTTGGGGAATTTTTGTCCCATAATTTATTTATTTTTCTCTTTTTTTTTTTTTTTCCCCCTTGTGGAGCTAGGAGATGTGACACCAGCATTTTGCTGACCTTAGATTTTTTTGTTTGATTCACCACTATTTTACTTCACAGGTATTTTAAACTCTGTGCCTTGCCAAAAAATTGTCTTGTTTTTAAAATTGTCATCTTCTTCTGCAGTCCTGAAGTGCTATTGGTGACAGTCGTGGCAATGCTATTCTGTTCTTCTTCTATAGGTATGGCTTTCTACTCTTATACATAGGTAATGTTTGGCATGATACCAAGATTTCATTGGTGTTAAGTTTTCACTAAATGGAATCCTTCCTTAATCTCAGGCTGTCATTTGTTTTAGGAATGAAAAATTGTTACTTTGAAATTGTTGGTGAAATCCAGGAGCTGTTTTAATTACCTCAGAAACTCTGGATACAAGAGAAGGTGGATTCATGATAATGCTGTAGGCAAAGCACATGGGGTGCCCCAAATACAGACCCATGCTCTCCTGTAATAGGAAGGCTAGGTTTCAAAGCTGAGGATGCTTTGACAGATTAAAAGCAAAAGCCTGGATCACATTACTTTCCTCCTTGAGTCTATTCACTATTTTTTTATCTTCTACTGTACTGATAGTAAATTTCTTGTCCAAATAGTAAACCATCTCTTATTCATCTCCCATATAACATTTCACTCTCTTGGGCTCACCCAGTTTCTTATCTTTCCTCTTGCCTTCCAGAGCATAGCTTTTGGATCCTGTATAAAACGATGTTGCTATTGCAGAGTCTTCAACTTCTGCCTGTCAGAAATACCTCTGTGTTTCTTCAAATCTCTCCTGTAATCCCACTTCCCCATTTCTTCTCTGTATGGTTGATTTCTAAACCTTATTTACTTGTAACGGCCTTTCAAATTCTGGCATACCAGTTTTGTTTGTCTTTTAATAATACCGAGGAGAAGGTCATGGCTTTGTTTTCTAGAGCCACTGGCAAGGAATGCCATCCTACAATCCCACAAGAGGGATTAATGTGTTACCCACTGCAGTGCAAAGTGTTGCATTTGTTATATGCAGTGTCATGAATTACAGTAAGAACACATCATCAATGAAAATATTTTCTTCTGAGATGAAATGAATTACATAAATAGTGGAACTAGAAATGCATGGTGAATGCTGTGCCTGAAAGAATGAACTGTATCCTTTGGGTCTGGTACCCCACACTCCAAGTCTTGCACTTCATTAGTTCCATGTCATACTTCCAGTCTCCTACCAGTCATTGCTCTGTCTGCATTTCCCTTTCCATGACAACATGTTTTGGAGGAATTAGGACTATGAGATGCCCAAAATTTCTGGTCCCCATCCTCCTCTCCCTTTCTGTCTAGAACAGAATGAGAAAAAAATGGTATCGTATGACGATACTTCTTGGCCAAGCAAGCTCAGCTACTCCAGCTCCCCCTATCTGTTCCCCCTATAATAGCCTGGGAACACAGCCATACCCTACTGAGCTGGAAATTCTGCCTTGCCCATGCCGCCCTGTGCTGAGCTTAAAGAGTTTTTCTAATGAGGTTGAAGTTCTCTCTCTTGTTTTAAAATAAATAAATAAAACCCAACCAAACCAACAATCCTCAAGTTTTTAAAGAAGTTTCTGTATTTTAACTTTGTTGTGACAATGACAGAAGAATTTCTCTGATTTTTGCAGATGCAAGTTTAAAGGTCTGCGAGACACCACAGGGTGGAAAGTATTTTTTTGATTAATAAAACACTTTCCCACCAGGAGCCAGGATGCTGGCTAACGCTGTGTTTTCACTTATGGCCTTGCTTCCACCTGCCCTATAAACGGGGAACACCCAGGTGCTTCCTGTTTGAGGGAGAGCAAAGGGTCCATGCTGGCCACCGACCGTGCAAGGGCCTGGTGGTGGTGGGAGCAAGGCTGAGGGCAGCGAGGGCAGACAGGTAGGCTATGTGATGGGGCACGGTTCCTCGAACAATCTCTTGATTGCCGTAAGAGTTAAGGTCTTGCAAGACTGAGACCGCAGATGCAATTTTGTTGGTCTAATGGGACGTATCAGACCAAGGTGGGTCTGGGGCTCTTCCCGTAGCCAAGGGAGAGAAAGGAGAAGGGAAATCTCATGGAGCAAAAGCAGGATGTGTGCGGCTAATGTTTATATGCATGACCTGATTAAGAGCGAAGTTACAGCTTTGACAAAGGGTAAAATTCCTTTGTTGACATTTTCATCATCAGGTTGGGTTTTTTCATTTAATTATTTGGTTTAGTTGACCAAATAGAGGGAGATGTTTTAATTTTCTTGAGAAGTTTTCATTTTGTGCCTTCCTGTGTTCAGGCGTCCTGTATCTCAGCTCTTGGTTGTGTAAATCCCAAGTTATTCCATTTAAGACAATGGTATTATGCTGAAGAGCTGGCACATGCATAGGTCCTCTTCAAGTTATTCACAAAACCAGCTCTCTCTGACTAAATACAGCGATCACTTTAAACTGTTACTTAAGGCTAGGCATAAAGCACGGACCAGATTATTTCCCAATGCTAAAAGTTGGGAAAGAGCGGCACTTTTCTGAGGATTGAAAGAAGAGCTGTTCTTTCTGTAATTCCTATTTTTTCCCCTTTTTTCTCTGCAACACCCAATTTGCAGCCTGTCCTTTGTAGCTGTGATCCAACACAGGATCTGTAGAAACAGTGTCAGAAGAAAGAATCCTAGTTGTGCTGAACAGAAGGACTAGCAATGATACCAGAAAAACACAGCCATTGACACCAAAGAGCAGGGTATTTCAAATAAGATCCTTTCTGCATAAATGACCTGTTCTGGCACTGAAACAGTTTGGAAGAGGCAGTCAGTTTCCCAATATTTCAACTTGCATTTCGGAAGGAACATTATGGCCATAGAGGAAAAAAGCCGATTGCTTACAAGCTGGTATAACAATGCTGTCTTACATTGTCAGTAGCAAGGGAGGGATGACTTTATTCCCTTCTATAATTCCCCTGTGGTCAAGAGTTAGTGAGGGTGGGGATACAAACAGGGGACTTGAAGCCTCCAGGGATGTACTTGCTCTAGAAGGGAGCTCTCTAAAATCAGTTCTGAGGCATGAATATTGCGTTATTGCCAGGCTTGAGTCTGGCCCAGTAATGCCAGCAAAATTGGTTGCTCACAGGGATTGTTCCTAATCCTTCATAATGACAATTAAAATTCAAAGCGTGCATGCAATGTTGTTATCTCACTGTTCCTGACTTCTGAAGACACATCTGACTTCCCTGAGGATTTGGGTGCGGTTGGGTCAGAGTGCTGTAGCTGCTTTTCTATTTCTGTGTGATAAATTGATAACGCCTGACTTTGAAACACAGCTACGGAAAAGCTGCAAAACCAGAAAAACTCAGCACCAAATCAAACCCACTGCGTTACAGGGTGACCTCTGTGAACCGCAGTTCTGCATTACAAGATACCTGTTGGGCAACTGAAAAAAAATCCCCAGAAAAAAAAAAGGCAATTAATCCGAATGTGCTGTTAATTTAATAGTATTCCCATGGGGAGCCTTAGACAGTGCTACTATTCACAAGCTTACCATAACTTCCTACTGTTCCACAGATGCTTGTGACAGGCTCCACTTTTCATGCTCATTCCTCTGAAGTCCTTTACTTTGGAGTCACAGCAAACCATCTATTTGTATTTTTTGAGTCAGACGAGGTTTGTGGACAGCAAAATTCCCATTGGAAGAGAACTTTAAAAGCTGGTGCTATACCGCCAGGAAACGTTTCCAAATAATTGAATTCTTATTAATAGAAGTTTTCACTTTGATGAATGCAAACATTCAAGCTATAGCATGTTGTGAGGCTTTGTGTATCTGAAAGCATAGATAAGAGACGTGGGAAAGGCAAACAAAAACACCTCTGAGAAGTACCAAGGAGGGGGAGGATATTAAGAAGGAAGGAACATCCCTTGCAAGTTTCTTGTTTGTTCTGATTCATTCAGCCTATTCTGTCCAATTTTGTTTAGTTTCTGTATGCAAACATGACAACTGTTTACAAGCAGTGTTTAGTTTTCTTTTAGAACAGCTTAATTTTATGAGGACCGTAAGCCTTTCTTCATCTGAGAAGAAAATGATAAAGACGTTGCACCTAGATTTATGTATGCTAGTAGGGTGAACACTGACACGATGTTTCATGACTACTGAGTGGATGTCATTCATCTTGGTCAATGATTCTCAAAAATCTTACACTTCAGTTGGAGGCATCTAAATCTCCATTGAATTCTTCAGGCTACTTTAAACTTCAACAGATTATTGCCTGAAATTCTGCAGACTTTCTGCCTCTGAAGTCCACAGAAACCCAGTGGGGCTTTGCAAAACCAAGCTGATTGGCTTTGTTAAACTGCATGGGGTCTTCCTTGTTCTGTAGGAAAAACATGTGTGGATAACTTGGGTTCTTCCAGGTGACCTAAGGACTGTACATGCGGGTGGTGACATTCACACACACGTGAACACATCCCAGTTTGTGCTCAGCTGTGTTCTTGCATATTTATCTTATAGAAAATAAGTGTTCAGTCATGAAGGTTTGAGTGTAAGACCTACGTATATAAATATACATGGTCTTTCCTCTAGGAAAGAAATCTAGCACGATTGCTAAAACTTTTAACCTGGCCACATAACAAAAGTCAGTATACCCTGCCCCCAGGGGAGAGCTTTGTAGTAAGAGAAAATGAGGATTTCTTTTTAATCTGGAGCCCAAGCTTCACCAGACTCTAATTTTCTAAGTCTACCCAGGCTGAGAAGCTTTGCCTGTGTTAATGGTGCATTGTGTTCAGGGCTAGCAGAGCCCACTCCCTGCCACCATGCTTGCTTTCTCAGCGCCAGCTTTCTGTTTATACACTGCTGAGGGAAAAGTCCATTTCCATTCATTTTTATTTACTCTTTTATAAGAGTACTTTGAGTTTACTAGAACAGTTTAATTGGGCTCCAAAGCAGTCTGTCCCGCTCACAAAAGTGTACTGTTGTTTGACTTCTGTTTTTCCTTTTGGGATGAGGGGCCTCCAGAGCTAAACCACCCTCTCCTCTCTTCCCGCAGGCTGTGGAAAGGCTTGTAGTGCACCTCTGGGTGCTACTGGAGTGGCGATGGGCAGCAGACACCTTTCCTCTCCTCGGCCTCCTTTGCCCAGTGGTGTGTGGCGTTCCAGCAGGAGGGAGAAGGTCAGTACCCCTCCAGCAGACCTGTGCTCACAGCTGAGAGGAAGGCTGCATTTGTCTGAAACTGCATCATTTTAGACAAGCCTGGAAAACCACTCCTGGCATTTTAAACACCTTTTCTTTGTAGTGCGAAAGTACAGTATAAAAACCGGCTTCCCCAAAGGCTTCCCAGGCCATTCTCACTTCACAGGGCTGGTTTCTGTTGTGAAAGGCACAAGCTCCTCTTTACTTTTAGGAATTCCCAAACACAGGTACAATCCTGCCTTAGCCTTGCACGGAGGAGAAGGGGCCCAGGAGGCCCATGCTCTTTGGTCCATGCTCTTTGCCTGGTTTCCTACAGAGCAGTATTTATGAAGCTGTGCTGGCTGCATAGGTGCAAGTACCTGAGAGTGCATGCATGTGTCTGCCAGGCCTGCCCAGTAGCTTTCTAACATCTATGAAATGGCATATTGTCAGCTTCAGTCAAATTCGGTAGAAAACCATCAACTTTTCGCTTCCTAGAGGTGGGCAGGTAAAAGACAGGCGAACCTCTTAGTGCGAAGAAATCTCAGTGTGAACTCCAGGCTTGTTAGACATCAGAGAATCTATGCAGGACCTCAGCCAGGTGAGACCTGTCCCTAGGAGACCCAGCTTCAGCAAACGCTGCCTGTTTGATCTCCATCCCTGGTCCCACAGGCTGCACGGCTGATGAGAATTTTCTGGGGGAGAGAGGCAGGCCATAAAGAATAAATGTGGGATGTGTATGTGGACATTCAGATAATCAGGGCACTAGTGGGATGTTTTTCCTGGTGTTATGGTCTGCATGATCTGAATCTTGCAGTTAGGCATGCAGGCACATTCTGCCTGAGTGGTTATATCACAGACCATACACACATTTTTCTGATATACGTATTATTTCCTTTAGAGTATTTGGTTTCATATTCTTCATTTGTATAGGAACAGCTGTCTTTCAGAAGGCTGTCTGATAAAGCCATAAGAGGCAGGTAGGTGGGCAAGAGTGATCAATCTTTATTTCCATTATGGACATAAACCACAAGACAGGGTTACACTCATGTAACGTGATAGGTTGCTTTTCCAGTGTTCCCAGTTGACTATTGTTTCAATGAAAGAAAGCTCCATCTTTATTCAGTGCTCTGGAGATGTATCACAAGGGAGAGTTCATACCAAAATAGCGTAACCTTGTGTAAAAAATTAGGCCTGGTGCATTCCCCTGTTTAGGGAACTGAGGCTTCTACATTTTATATTATTGGTACTCATTCACTGATGAAATTGTATGTCAGTACAACAGTAAATTAATAATAAAAAATGTCAGTAATATACGTGCACATTCATGTACTTAGACATAAAACTTAGGACAGGAAGTGCAATTCCATGTGCACTGCGGGTTCAGAAGATGGAGTCAAACCTGTCTATTTTCATCATGGAGAACTTTGTCTGAATAAGGGTACCAAAATACAGTCACTGCTATACGGATTCATCTCTGCTTTGGAGATCATAATATTCTTCAAACAATGGCAAATGTGACTTTAGGCTGGGAAGTAGCTTTTTTGATTCTAGAGGAAACGAGCATGTAAAATGTAGAACACTAGTAATTTAGATCTGGGCCAATTCAGAGGAAATCTGTAATGTTATCAATAAAGTAGGAGAATGTTATAAATTAGTGCATGATGAGTGAGTTGATGGGTTGGCAGCTAATCTAGACAATAAATTGAAATGGTGTCATTGATGCCAAGTTGAAGTTGGCGCAGCTGAGGAGCTTTGATGCTGGTCTTCCCTTGACTCGGCAATGGGGTTTTTGTGGAGTTAGTTCCACAACATGTTCATCATGATGGTTTCACAGAGAAACCACACTGTCTTCTCTGGAAAAGTGGGACATAATAAGCAGGACCCGAGGATGCTGCCTTGTGTGGCTAGTGCCAGACCTTTACCAAAAAGGCATCACGTTGCTGTGGCTAAGATGGAGCTGGAGCTAATGCTGTCTCCCTCTTTAGTTCTCCATTGTTCCAGTTCTTTCTTAACAGGAGTAAAACATCATTTGAAAAGAAATGTGCTGCATCTCATCCCGCTCTCAAAGATTGTGATGGTGATGGGGAAAGTGTCTGTCTTCTAAGCTGTACATTTCCTATTTGGCTTCTGTTTTGTTTTGAAATGCTGTTTCCTTTCCCTTTCTCCTTGCTGAGACAACACTCAAAAATCTTAAAAAGCAACCCTGCACCCTTGGAAGACCTGTTCTCTCAGCAATGCTGGAGATATTGTCAGGTGGGAGGGTGTCCTTATTTTTCAGGACGACTTCTTGAACAACTGGTAGCATCAGCTGTTGGGTGGATGCAAAGGCATTGCATGACTTTGCCCTCTCTGCCTCTTGCAGCTGGTCAGCACTATGCAAACACTCCCTATACAGTGTAACGTTCCTTTCCCAGGGAGAACGTGTTTGCTGCAGGGACCTACTTTTCCAAGTTTGGATTCTGGTTATCCCAGAAACCTTATCTGAAGAGGAAAAAAGAAAAAAAAAGAAAGGCTAACCATGGAGAAAGTAGATTCCAGTAAGAAACTTGGGGCTTGTGAAATTTTTGCCTGTGTATTTCTTGTATTCAGTGTAAGAGTTTTTTTAAGCAGTGGTCTTAGTAACATTCCTCAGAGCCTTCCAGTGCAGCAGGTCACGGTGTTTACAGTCAATAAATGCTGGTTCTGTGTGGAGGGGTGAGAGAAGAAACTGGGATTGGAAAATATTTCTTTGGCTTGCATGAAAAACCTTAAAGCTGGTGCTGAGAAAACCAATAATATTTAAGTAAACATTTCCATTTGGAATAGTAATACCCCAAAGGTATTTCCAGCCACCTAATTCAGGGGTGCTCTTTCCACTCTGACTGTCTGGGTTAGTTGAGTCCCTGTGTTCCTCCAGCTGGTGTTAGAAAAATGAGAGGTAAGATTAAATAAATGTATCCCCTCAATTCCTCCTTGGCCCTTACCGCTTTGGTAGAAAGCTCATCCGCACAGGTTTCTTTATGTCTTGAGGCAAGCTCTCCCATGGGCTTTCCTGAGGACCACACACAAACATTCAGTTCTGTCCTTGCACTTTTCTGTTAATTGCCCATCTTCTAACGAGCAGTCCTTGGGCTTACCGAGAGTCGCTAACAGCTTCTCTTGAATAGCTCTGATGCGCTTAGCTACAAGGAAATTGTCAACAGAAAGGGTCTCTGTTGTGCCTTTTGCTCCTCACAACATAGGAATAGGATATAAAACCAGACAAACTAGTCAGGCTTGTTGACTACACGTGCACATCTGAGGCTGTGCGCAAGCCGTTCACTAGCCCTACGAATCCTGCCACCCTGTCTGATTTGTGGAGGCTCCTACAAGACAGCACAGCCGATGCTTCTGAAGGCAAACAAGTTACGGGCGTTCCCACATGCTGTATTCTTTAGTCAGAGACAAATTGGGCCTGTCCTAGGAGATGTTGCTTTTTAAGCTTCGCATAATTGTGTTCTATATCATTTTGATCTTGTGTGTGTTTTAATTTTGCTTTCCTGGCCAATGCAATTTGTTACAATTAACTTTTAATCTTTTGCATTGGTTTTTATCATCTATTCACTGAGGGGGGGAAGCAATTATAGATCTTTGAAATAGATGTCCTACCTAGACTCGGCAACATATCTTTAACAGGATTCTGTCTTTAATAAGAGAGGTTTAAAAACTGTGGTAACATCCTAAAGTGCAAATTTGGGAACTTCGTAGTTCCTGAGCTGTGCTGTCTGCCATCAATGCAGCCAGGTGCAGTGGCTGGAGAAGGTGCTGCGGGATCGGGGCTCCTGTCACTGATTCGTCATGTGACCAGAAGTGAGTCCCACCTGGCTCCGTTGGTGGTCTAAGGACAGACACCTAGTGCCATCTGAGATGCCTCTGGATACCCAAAACGTCTGCAGGTTAGGGCTGCTGGGCAATAGGAGGATCATGTCCTTCGGTATGGGCAGCTATGGCCAAGGAGGATGCCCAGAGATGTCGCAGAGGGTGCGAGGTGCCTCTCTTCAGGAAACTGGGGTAGCCTTTAGTCTCCCTGTGTCATTTTCTCCACCAGTAAAGACTGTGATACTGGCTGGTTGAACAAGGACGTTGTAGGACTTGACATCGGAAAATGCTATTAAGAGAACTCCGTGGGTTATTTTCAGAGCACAGAAAGTCAGCGACTCTCTGTGACACAAATCCATGTACAACTTTCCTCTGCGAGAGCTGACCAGCTGGGCAGGGTGAGCTTTCGGTTAGTTGGCCTTTGAACAGACGGTCAGGGTGGACCAAAGCACGACCAGCTCTGTGGCAAAGCACTGGGCACCCGGTCCTGTCGAGTCTCGTTGGAGGGGTTTGTGACTCTGGGTTTGGCTCTGAATACCAAAATCAATCCCCTGAAGTCGTTTATGGCAGAAATTCCCATGTGACGCTGGGGCACCTGAATTTGGCCCCTGGAGGGCTGGCTGGGTGTTTCCACATTTTGGGAAAGTCCACCAGATGGAGCTCTTGTTTGAGGGATAAAGCTCCGGCAAGCTGCTGCAGAGGCTGACAAAATGGGACCTACACCTCGTTTTTGTGGGACTGTTTCATGTAAGGGGGTTGAATTGAGCAAACCTGGCTTCCCAAGTGCTTGCTTTTAACGGGAGACGTTTGATGCTAAAGGTGCGGAAAAACGAAATGTATTTTTATGTCTAGAAGCGCTTGAAGCTTTCACTGATGTTTTCATTTTCTTGTTGACGACTTATTTTGCACAAATGTTTTAGCACCCATTCCCTTAAGTCTTTCTGTCTCTTGTATTTAATTATAATGATTACACCCCTTAGCTATTAAACCCATATAAAATCAAAGCACCAGAAAACTTGCTTAATTGTTCAGAGGAAAAAAAATACACGATTGGGGTGTGAGACGGAAAAGTATTCAACCTTAAACTTAGTTACCTAAAAGACAACTAAGAAAACTTTGGAGTGTGGCAGAGAAAGCAGAATTAAGTGTGTCTTAGTCTGTGAAGCTTTCTGAAAGGCATAATCTGTGAATTCAGAAGTCCAGCTTACACCCCATTCCCACCAGGACCACACTAGTTTGGTACGCACGTCACCACTCAGATTTGTGCCACAAAAGCTTTTAAAAACACATTTTTAGAAACATATTTGTTATTCATGTAATCAAATAACTACACTAATACATCAGAGGGCCACGTAAACACTCCTGCTAGGAGGACATTATCTTCAGCACGGGTGGTACAAGCACCGATGAGATTCGGTTCCGTGCAGCATGAGGTAGTAATAAGCCACGTTCTTTGTGGAAAGCAAAATGAATGGATATCACTAATTTCACCTTCTAATGAGACGGTCAAGTTATTGCAGCCCACCTCCATTCTCCGTTAACATGACGTACCCATCCTGATGGCACCGAGGGTGTTCTGGGGGTAATGTACAGCTGAATTTGACTCACTTGCTATCAGGTTTATTTTAAGCTCCGCCAACCAACCAAAAAATGTGTTCATACCAAATGGCTTCGAGTTTCAGACAACATGAAGCAGGCCTACTGCCTCTTAGCATGGGATTTTGGGGTTTGTGAGACGACAGTCTGTTGGTCTTTTATTCTAACTCACGTAGGATGAGCTTCCCTTCAATAATGCCTTTAGAAGAACCATTTTATAGCTCGCTACCCGGCTCGGTTGTGGGGGAACTCTCCTCTGCTCCATGTAAGTGAATGCCAGCACACAAAACGTCGCTGCTAATTGCTGGGTGCTATTGGGTACGCTTGGGTAAGAAAAAAGGAGCACACGTGAGTTAACATGGCTGGATGTAACTTTAAGTGCTGTGTGGTGGCTAGCTGTGGTCTTACAGTACCCAGACATTGCACCATGCTTAATTTAACCTCTTCTTGTGTTGTTACAGCCCATATTGGAGACTTTAAACATGGATGAAGTTGAAACCTAGGGCTCCCCAGAGGAAGAAGGTTTAAGAGTTCATTTCCTTGTTGGTCCTTATCAGTAATTATGGCAAATCAAATCTTAGCTCCAATATCTTTCAGGTTCTCCTGGCAATGGTGTCATCTGCTCAGTGACCAATAAATTTCCCTCTTGCTCTTTCTTTCTCAGTGTGTTCTGTCTATTAAGTAAATTGCATATTCCGATTTCCTAGGAATCATAGGTGTCTGCTGATTAAATGCACTTAGTGACATGGGTCAGTGCTTATTCAGGGCTGTTATGTGGAGAGAGCCATGGCTACTGCACGCAGCAACATTATGTGTCGTAGATGTACAAAAATGCTAGGAATTCTGAGCATCTTCATGTTACACTCTGCTTGGGATCTTCTGGGAAGGTCCAAAAGGAAAAATGTTGTTATGAGGGTGATTTGGGAGTTTCTGCTGAGTAGAGTTAGTAATTTTTTTTTCCTTCTTGTCATTGGTTAACCAGAAGGGAACAAGTCTCAGTCTTGATATGGGAGCTGAGAGTATCGAAGGCTGGTTTTCACCTTGAGGGAGGAAGAAGAGAAGGAAGAGGTTGATCCTGTGGATTTTTCAGTGTCCTGGAAGGAATTAGGATGCTGCAGCCCGCCCCCCGCCCAATCTGTCCTGTGCAAAGGCAAATCCTTCTTGGGCAGTTGTCATCAGGTAAACCTAAAATCAGTTCTTCAACTCTGTTGTAGTATTCGGCCACATAAGTTGCAATCCGTTGTATTTCATGGGTAAGTACTGAGAGAGTACTCAAACTGCCCCTAGAAATTGCAGTTACTACTGTTGCACTGAGGCGTTACGAGGAGCAGAATGTCCTATTTTTCCACGTGTGCAGAAGCTGTGTGTATAGCCGGAGTGAATACACGTGAAGCATTAAATGCAAAAAAAGAAGTTAGTGTTTAGTTTTAAGTACCATTTTTGAACAGCTGATTCTTGATGCCAAAGAAAGAATTTGTTCCTCCATTGTGTGAGTGTGTAATACTGTGGTCAAAAATAATGACTTGAATAAACAGTGACACATCTAAAACAATCATTCTTTGAAGACAGGAATATAACAAGAACTTAGGTCTGGGCTGTGTCTTTGGGAACACCTAGTCACATAAGAATTAAAGGGTGTGTGTTCTAGATCAAAGCAGCCTATATTTCATAATACTGCTAATTATCATACCATTCTCCTTTATTAAATTAATTTGTTTTAATTAGAGGAATAGATATTTTGCATCAGAGTTTAGGGGGGTCTGTTGAGCACTTGAGATTAAATCAACGGTTTGTTAACAATTTTATCTGTGAAGTAGATTAGATTATTTAAATTCTGCAGAACAGCATAATTTTTCTTCTGTCAGTAAAATAAGGTTATTATTAAGAAATTATGCTTGGAGCATGAGAGCTCTGCTTGTCATTATTTTTCACATGCAGATTTGGGATTTTACAGTGAAATCATTCATCTTTAATCTGGTTTTATAACATGATATCAAATTTGGCAAGATAAAACAAGTGCTCCCGCAGTATCTAACAGCAGGTGTTTTCCAGTGACGATCCTGGAAATGCCAGTGCTGGCGACTGGATTCAATAGGACCATATTTTAGATTTGTGTGTTATTTTTGTGCCGTTGGAGAAAAAAGTCTTGTTAATCAGTTCCTAAAACAGTAGGATTAAAAAGAATGCACTGGAGGTGTAAAACAGTCAACACCAAGAGATTTTCAAGATTGGCTTAATAAATAAAACGTAATTGGATAAAACAGGCAAGTAATGAGTTAAGGGCAGCCCAAATGTGTCATTTCTTGGGGTCAGCGGCAATGCGTCCGTTTACACCGCAGCTGGGTAAAGCCTCGAGGGCACGTAACAGGGTGTCACGAAATTGTATTTACCACGCTTTGCTGCTGAGGTGTCTTGTTTTGTCCTACTCCCACCAGCACTTTTAAGCAATACAGGAGGAATACCGAGTTAAATCACAAGCTGCACGCCAACTGCTGCACGTGCTTTTGATTTTTCTCAACGTAGCATAAAAAAAAAGTCTCTTACTAGACCAAGAAACTGTAATTGAGGCGAGAAGGGAGCAGGCTCACGCCGCCCTGCCGCTGGTCACAGGTTTTCGGTGGAAGTGTGCTGGGCGTGCTGCTCCTTGCCTGCCTGCCTGCCCGGCTGCACTTGGCTAAGCAGCAGTCCATGGGGAAGGTGTTCTCATGGGCTGGGGCTTTGCCCAGCCCTCAAAGGCCGTCACCTCTCTTGCAAGACACTCTGCTTCAGGCAGCACCTGCTTGCTGCCTAAGGGGCAGAATTAAAACTTGACCTCTTACGCAGACGAAGCCTGTGGCTCAACCTCAGGCAAACAAAACCCAGAAAGAAACAGCAGTGTTTCTGCTGAAAGTAGGAGCATCATCTCCATGCTTACAGCGAGTGATTTTGGCTCTCTCCCTTACCTGCAGGCTATCGCTGCTCGGACTCCACCCGGCATTCATGTGTCGCTCCGCTGGGGAAGGCAGCGGCAGCTACCGAGCCAGACGCTTCCCAGATGCCTCTGGAGGCCCCGCTGCCCATCCCATTCCTCTTCTGAGAGAGTGAGCACTGTATGATGCTGCATAACTAAAACCCATCACAGCCTATGAGGCATAATTGATTGGTAAGTCCGGTTTAGCATCTTCACTTTCTGGGGTTAATAAATAACAATACCCTTTCCCTAGCAACAAATGTTAACCGATGGATTACTGATAACGGATCATCAGATCTGCATCCCAAAGAGAACCACATAATTGGGCGAAAAAAAATATGTACATGCAATTAAGCACACACACATGCAAGCGCACACGGTGTCATCTGTCCTCCATACCAAATGCACTTCAGCACTGGGTGCTAAAATTGGCAATGAATTATTTATGTGATGAATTATCCTTCTTTCTCTCCTCCTAGAATATCCAATTGCCCATTTCCATTTTTGTTTTAGAAAGATGTGTTATTCAGATTTACTCGCTGGGCAGCTTATTAAACATTTCCTTCTCTTTTTCTCTATAATACATAACATGCATCTTGTTTTCTGCTAGCACCTATCCATCCGCTCTAGTAGGGTCTCCCAGCGTGGTGAAACTGTGAAGAGCGCAGTTGTTACCCAAACAGTTTACAGTCCCTTTTGTGAACCAATTACAGATGTTCCAAATTTTGGCTATTTATTTGCTCACTTAAGTCAAAACAGTTTCAGCCTCCGAGTAAACGATCCACAGCTACAGACAAAGATTGCGACCGCATGTGAATGAATGATTTGGTTCTCATCAGTATTTAGCGTGCGGCTCTGGAAGTTCATTCTTGCACTCATCTTTGCTGGTAAAACTCAGTTCCCTGGAAGCCTTTGCGAGGGTGGAAGGAGAAGATGAGTGCCCAGAGCCAAGTCGTTGGAGGTTTGCTCATCTCCTCTCCCTTTAGTTTCTCAGTTTTGCTGCACCGGCACAAGGACCAGCATTGTACAGAGAGACTTCTCGCTCTGGGTGTTGTACGCTGCCGTGCCTGGGACCTGTTCCTGTAAACATCGTACAAATGCAGGTCACCTCGGGGTTCAGGGGGCAGCATTTCAGTACCCATTTCCCACATGCTGGCATAGTACCTGGGACAGTGAAATGGATTTAAAAGGAATCAGCTGCCCGTAAGAATTTTCCATCTTTTGGGCTTTCATTGCTTGGTTTCCATTTAAGTGGCTGCCCTGGTACCTCCCAGGCATTCACATCATTTTCAGCATTTAAATCCTAAATTCGCCTTCCATATATGTGTCTTAATATTTTTGTTCCTTGTAAATTTTGAGAACAGCAGATCTTGTTCTGAAAGTGGTTTAACTGTTCTTCTGGCTGGGGAGCCGCTTTGTGCCACATTTTAAATCACAACAGAGATTTACAGTTGCGATAGAGGTGGAACTGCAAGCATCCAAGCATCCAAAAAAAAAAGAGTTATCTGTACGCAGAGGAGTCGGCGTTCACATACCCCAGTAAATAATATCCCAGGGATGTCATCTTGCTTCCCCTGAAATCACAAACAGTAATACCCTCTAAGAACAATAGCACTAAAGCTGTCCTCGGGTTAAAAATAATCAGTTTGCCTGTGTGCGAGGCGCACGGTCTCAAGAGCTCTTTGGCTGGGTAGCAATATTTTACCTCTAATGACCTCAAACCGGAGCCAGCCATTTCTGCAGGCTCCACAGAATACCGTTGTGCCACGAATCATACCCAAAGGGAGCCGCCTGCCTTCACCTGAGCGTACCCCTCTCTGCCGGCTCCTGCACGCCCCAAAGGCTTGGGGAAGAACCAGCCAGAATGCACTAATTTTGGCTTTCTTACTTAGTCAGATTCTCCCGTTTCTGGAAGATCAAATCTCTGCGTCTTCTGCAGCTGAAGAGGAGCACGTGTAGTTTGCTGAGATTTTATTTTTATTGAGGCGTTGCGGTTGGAGGCAAATGATCCTCTAGAAAGGAAGAAGTCGGGATGCTGTGTGCGAATACCAGGTACTTTCAGGTTCTCCTTAAACGTGCATTAATTAATCCGGTGCCTGTCCTCCCTTCCCCAAACTCCTACCCTTGAACCTATCTGAAAATGATGAATACAGTTGTGAAATATGTAAAAATGGGGACACAAGAAGAGAAGGATAAACTGGGCGGGGGCTCCTATGGGTTCGTTTTCTTAACCCCGGGGTTTCTTTCGGTGAACTTGTGGTGTTGAGCAGACCCTTGGGCAGAGTGCTCGCTGGCTTGTGGAGAGCAAACCGGCTCCTCTCCCCAGTGGTGGGGCGGGAGGCAAGTGGCAGTAACTAATGGCTGTTAGCAGAGATCTGGACAGCTACGTGTCCCTGAAGACACGAGCTGTTTTGGGGGTTGTGTCTGCGCGGAGTGCAGCTGATCCTCGCCCTACAGAAGATGACAATTTGCATCCCTCCGCGGAGGCTTCGCTGTCAGATTAGCTCAGCAGTCTTGCAAAAAAGGGAGGTTTTAATTTTATTTTTGCTCCCCAAATCTGTTGAAGTAGTAGGGAAGGACTGATTAGCTTCAGATAACTTAGCCACCGGCTGCTGTCGGTAACAGCTTAGTTAATGCTTATGTAACAGGCAACGGTTTTATGCCTGACATGCCAAAAAAGAACCAAAAAGAGAGAGGGGTTTGGATTTAAATGGCACAGGATACTTTCTGCCTTTTCGTTGCAGCGCCAGGTAATAGTAAGGAAAACGCCCCTCGCTCCCCAGTGCTGCCTCCGATCACACGCACCGCGGAAGGCGAGAGGTTGCACACGCAGCTTCGAGCCCCCTTTGCTAAATTACGGGAGAGTTTAATAAACCCCATTTCTTCAGCTTCCTTGACCATCTTGCCAGCCCTTTCCTCCCTTCGTCCATCGCTGTCGGGACGTACTGCAGCCTTCCCGCAACCCCAGCCCCCTTCGG
>NW_010252797.1:0-231 GCF_000690775.1 Eurypyga helias
CAGTGTATTTTAAATAAATGGGTCTCACTTGGCCCCCACTGAGCTGCCCAAGGATGCCGAGCCCCCCCGCCACCCCTCTGCCCCATGGGGTTGCAGGTGACCCTGAGCCTCGGTCACCGATGTCCCTCTGGAGCCGGGTGTTCCCGAGGGTGCCGCAGGGAGGTTAGCAGGGAATCCGGGTGAGGGAGGCTTGCCTGCATGTGTAAGCAAGGCTATGGGGCCAAGGGTTGT
>NW_010252798.1:0-764 GCF_000690775.1 Eurypyga helias
CGCGGCAATTAGCGCGACGGTTCGTAATAAATTAAAAAGGTCCGTCTCACTCACAATGCGGGGCTTTAAAAACTCTGGATGCCTCTCGACGCTGGGCAGAGGGTACGCAGACTGCGTGAGGAGATGCTGCACTGCAGAAACCAGCAGGCCTTCCTCGGCGGAGCCGGGGGATGCAGCCCGCGCCCCTGCTGCCAGCCTTGCAGGGAACAGCAAAACCTTTACCCGTCTCTCATTGTCTGGCAC
The DNA here is from genome assembly GCF_000690775.1 of Eurypyga helias. Lineage (NCBI taxonomy): Eukaryota > Metazoa > Chordata > Aves > Eurypygiformes > Eurypygidae > Eurypyga > Eurypyga helias. The sequence continues at coordinate 244 of NW_010252798.1, forward strand.
GAAGACCACAAGCAAAGTCACGGTGCAGCGGTTGCGGCAGAGCAGCAGTAGCTGTGCATGCTTTCGCCTGATGTTTGTGCCAATAAAAGACCAGCTTTGGGCTTGCAAAGAATATCCCATCCCTGCAGCGTTTTTGTCCTGCCAGGCCAGCATCAGGCAAGCGTATTTTTAGCATAGTCAAGCACTGGCTTGTAACTCCTGACACGCAAGGGCAGGAACAGAGAGTGACTTTACCAGGGCAACAGCGGCCGAGGCAGGTGAGAAATCGGACATCTCTGCTTACAGGCTGCCGGGCTCCCTCTTTGGAGAGGACCGATCTCCTCCTTTGGAAGGGCAGTGTATTGGATCTTAGTGTGGTGTTTGTGTGTGACGGAATAAAAGCGCTCCAGACATTTTCCACTGCTTGGTGGTGGTTTTTTTTTTTTAAACAGTCTGGAGGGATTGAACAAAATTACAATAACATAGTTAAGCATTAACTTGCTACTACCTACCCTGTAATCATGGAACCGAGCAGACATTCC
>NW_010252798.1:784-3016 GCF_000690775.1 Eurypyga helias
CACAGTGGCCTCTCTTTTGATACCAAGAACATCCCAGTGTTCTCTAATACAGTTCATAATTTCACAATGTTGGGTTACTGTGTGTTCTCTGGGGCTCCAGAGAACAAGCCCAAGTCCAGCTGAAGCGAGGGGGAAAGTGCCTCAGGCTCTCAGTCCCCATGCCTCCAGAGTAAAAGCGCACCCACGTGTTCCTAGGTGTACCTTCCTCTTTCACTAACTTGTCTGAGACTTATTGGGGTGCAGGGTGAGAACTTGGTCAGTCCAACACATCTCCTGGGAAAGCTTGCCAGCTTCTCCAGAGAAAACCAGCAGCCCCTCGCATTTGCCACGTCTCAGACTTCCTGAAAGGAAGCTGGTGAAAGACAGAAAAGGTCCGTGAGTCTCTGGAAGATACTGCTTTACCCAAAACACACCATCCTGGGGGGCTTCCTGGGACTGCCAGCAGATAGAATCATAGAATCACAGAATGGTTTGGGTTGGAAGGGACCTTAAAGATCATCTAGTTCCAAGCCCCTGCCATGGGCAGGGACACCTTCCACTAGACCAGGTTGCTCAAAGCCACATCCAGCCTGGCCTTGAACACTTCCAGGGATGATAATTCTCCTGCTTACCCAAGTGAGTCCCCTGTCAGTCAAGGTAAGCTGATACTGTAATTGTAACTTCTGGGTTGTTAGCTTGGGCTCATTTCTCATACTCCATGTGCCACTTATCCCAAGTGAACTGGTGCGCAGGAAAGTCTCTAAGGTTTTTTATGTTGTAGCATTTTAGTATTTGTACACTATTCATCATGTACCTCAACATCCCTAATTTAATTCTGGGTGTTCACTGAGAAAAGCTGCTCTGACCTTTCCATAGCAGTCAGACCACGAAGGGAAGCAGCCATTCTACCCTTTACAAGCTAAGCAACAGCAAGTTAATGCTTAACTGTTATTGTCATTTTTTTCAATCCTTCAAGACTGTTAAAAAACCCCATGTGACTGAAGTGCAGGTCTCCTCCACCACATGACTCATGCAGGTTTGGCTATGGGTCAGGCTTTGCAGTCACGGTCCCTTGCCCTGATGGCTCTCATGTCTGCCAGCCCTAGAGCAGAGAGGCCCTGCACTTCTCCGATGCAACCAAACGCGTGTCCTGCCCTGTGTGACACATGAAGGAACTGTGAGGCCAAGATGGGAAGAGTCCCAAGAAACAAGCTTGGATCAGTGGATTGTTTGGGTGGGAGATATTTGCCCTTTTGGCTGCTGCCTGCCTGCACTGACCAGTAATGTTTTTGTCCTCAGCTAACTATGGTCATGTAGTGCCATGGAAGCAGTTCAGTTTTCCTCTCCTGAGAAATGAGGAAGAACGAAAGGCATCCTAAGGGGCTGTGGATGACAGGGTTGCTTCCCTCATGTCTGAAAATGGAATGAGAGGAGCTCTTGGAGACTTTCCTTTCTAGTGCTTTTAGAAGATACTAAAAGATTTCTAGCACGTTTAGAAGATACTAAAATGAAGAACAGCAGAAGGGAAGTATCTGTATGTGACTTGTGAGGAGGGATAGCGAGGCTGAGGGAGGTACAAGTGCTGGGAGACAGTGTATGTGTTTGTGAAGGAGAGGGAGACATAATGGAGGTACAAGAGACACATCTGATGTGTTCAGCTGAGAATTTGAGCCATCCCTGTAAGCTCTGAGGGAGCCCGGGGCAGCAGGTTGTTGTCTATGTCTGCAACTGAAGGAAGAGGGTCCTCTGGGAGAGTTCAAAGCTTCCTTGGAAAAAAAGACTCCATGAGGTTGGCCTAAACATCACAAGGCTTACCTGCAGCGATGGGGTCTTTGGGCACCTCCTTACCCCAGTACCGTGTCTGATAACGGCAGCATGAACACACCATCTGCAGTGCAGCAAAACACACTGTCAACGCAAGGCCCGCTCCGGGCCTAGCCACTGAGGTGTGGTGGCTGCCTTCCCATCCCAGTTGCACTTTGGCTCTTCTCCCTCTTAATTTTTACCTTTTCCCAGAGGCACCCATCATGCTGTTTTGCTGGAGGGCACTACTAACGGCTTCGAGCCAAGGAAGGCTGAAAACCGGCCGAGGCCAAGAGATGAAGCAACCATGTTGCTGGATTTCTTGAGTGGCTGCGGGAAAACAAAAAAACACTGCCCGGGGACGCCACACGCTGATGGCCTGCAGGCCCGGGCCGTGAGGGACACGACACTGAGGGGCTTTGCGCTGAGGGGCATGGCGCTGAGGGGCAC
>NW_010252799.1:0-1450 GCF_000690775.1 Eurypyga helias
AATTCATGTCTCTCCTGTTTAGAGATGAGGGAGCTTGATAATCACATCCTTCCTCAATTTTCTTCTGTGTGAAGAGATGTTTTAAAGGTGATTCACTGATTGATTTGCAAATAAATAAAAGTACCTCAACCTTGGGTTATTACTAAAATATACAGGAATCTAACAGCTTTCTAAACAAATTGTGTGTTGAAATTCCTGCCACAGAGATTGCAAAGTATGGTCCAGATTTTCTTGTTAGTCTGTACACTACTGATAGCTATAATTAAATTCACGGTTGGTTTTCAGACACGGGAATAAAAACCTGTTTATAAATTAGCATTTAAATGAATTTTGGCATCCAGTTTCACTTAAGTGTTAACAAGCCCTTTTATCTATCTCTCATCAGATTTATCTTTCAAATGCTGTAGATTCAAAGCCACACTTCTTTTTTAAAAAACAGCTTGCTTTGTAATATCATGCAACATCAGAGTAAATGCACTGTGGACAAAAGTTTTAAGCTGTAGAAAACTGTCTCTTCTCCAGTTGTTTATCTTCTGAGACTTCAAACATGTTGATAGAATAACAGCATTGTTTATAAAAATGTAGGGTTTTGTAACATATGTCTTAAATCTCCGTTTAAAAGTGGAGATTAGTAGAGCTGAATCCTGAATTGTATGATTTAAAATATGGATAAGATGTTTTGGGATAATTATTTTTTTTTTTTTCCATTTTAAGACATATATTTTCCTTTGTTGTAATTAAAATCATCTACAGAAGAATAATGATCTTCGTACTTGAATTAATGTACTAGATAAACATAATTTTTATTTTAAAAATGTAAGATGTGTTTATTTCCTCTTAATGCCATGGTTAAAGGAACAGTAGTGAAACCATTATGTCTTCTGCAACCATTCTGTTGACTGATTTTGGTGTGTTGGGGACAGAGAAGTACAGGGTACAGGGGAGAAGGGTGAAATCTACAGATAGCTATTATTATCTCTATGGCTGACTTAGGCATTTCTGTGTCCTTTGATCAGATTTTACAAATGCCATGGACAATAGTCTGTAGGATCCAATTTCTTGTGCCTTCTGTCTTCTTTGCAGGTTTCCTGCCTCCTTTTTGCAGATAGATGCTCAATCCACGCTTATTTAGCACAGAGGAAAAGACCATGGATATCATACAGAGAGGAAAATTTCAGTTTCTTAGAGAAATACTGTTTGTCTCTCAGAGGCGTGCGATCTTTACCAGCAGATGCAAGGCTGCTATTCTGCAGGCAAGTATTTCGTGTTGCTGGGAAACAGACCTTGGTGAAACAATAGGTGACAGGTATTAGTGTATGGTTTGGAAGGAGTATTATGAGGAAGAGTCTTGATTTGCTAGTTGAGGAGACTTACCTCTTCGCATTGTATCTGTGCCCGACATAACAGGAGAAGCCACAGGGTGGTTTCTCTGGGGGTGATACTTCTTTCC
>NW_010252799.1:1494-15466 GCF_000690775.1 Eurypyga helias
AACTGGCAGGATTGATTTCTGTGTTTGGTGGGAAATCTAATTCCTAGCACCTTGAGTTTGCACATAGTAAAACAAACACAAAATGCTCATATAATGTATTTTTTCATCCAGACATATTTCACAGAGGAGCTTTAAGTTGTGGGCTGTCAAACTTGCTGCTTCCCCCTTTCCTCTTCTCCCCACTCCAAGTTTGAATTAGCAGATCTCAGAACACCCTAAGTTATTATAAATTATTATAAAATCTCCAGAGTGTGTTTGTTTTGAATATATATTTAATATCTCCAAATTTTAGGAACTCACATTCAGGTTTTATAGTCATTCTTTTCCTGTCTGTGAACTGCTGCTGAATATAAGTAGTAGGAAACCACAGTGCATCTTTTCAGGATGGTATGTTTTCAGTCCAAAAGGATGAACCCCTCATTAAGATTTCAAAATATAAACAAAAGAGTGTGAAATAAAATTACAATAAAATCTCTTTTTCTCTGAAAGTAACTTCTAGACTATCTTTTCTCTTTTTAAAAAAATCTAAACCACATGAAAGTATGCTTTAAACATAGGACTCGTTCATGCTATGGGTTTTCATCCATGGCATAGCATTAACAGTATTAATTATCTGTACCATTAACAGAGAAGGTGGCAAGCTCTATAACAGTAGTAAGGTTTTTATACTTCTAGTTCAGAAAGGTCTTAATAAGTGAGGGCTAAAGACAAAAAGGAAATATTTGTCTTTCTACATGAGAACTTTTCCACGGGACATCCCATACAGCATGGGTTGTCATCACCAAAGACATGTGGAAGTCAGGAGGCTAGAGAAGACCTAATATGAAAATCTACTCTGAGGTGCCCATACATTTAAAGTAGTATTTACGAGTTTCAAAAAGATTTTCAATTTTTATCCATCTCAATTCAGTCAAAAAAAGATAAAAGAGAGTGTGAAGAGGGAGGGTGTAAGTTTAATTTTGCAAAATGTCTTAAACTTGTTTCACAAATACAAGCCAGTGTCACACCTGACACCTTTCTATCACCTTCCACATTTCTGTATAGAGAGCTAATAGGTAAATCAGAAAATGATCCTAGTCTGGGGCCTGATTCATTGGTACCTCTCACTACCTTTATCTAAAGGGGGTTTGAACAGAAGACTTTAAATAAACAAGTGGTAACTACATGAAGAAATTACTTAAGACTGAAAATAATACTTGTACAAAAGAAACCCATCACAGCCTACAACGAAAACATAAAATTTAATTGCATCCTCTGCTGTAGGATTCCCTGTTGATTCTAGATACAAAACCTGTTTTACAGCTAACCTAAGTGATAGTCTAACTATGTCATTTTGAAGTGCAATACTTGCCTTGCCACTCATGCAACTGGGTATAGCAGCAGGGAATTATAATAGTGTTTCTTAAACAAAAGATCTGCAGAGTACTTGAAAAGGATGAAGGAGACAGAGTTCCAGGAAGTGGTGTTGGATTTGATCCATATTTTTATCTGACACTTAAGTGGGCCAGATAGGGTCTAAAACTATTCAGCTTAATAACCAACATCTATTTCAAAAACATGGATAATTTATTTTCCACACCTCTCTAGTATTTAAGTATAACATAAAGTTTACAAGAGAATTTGAATTGCTTACTGTCACTTTCACTTTATGATTTTTAGCTTTGGCCCTGCTCTTTAGTCTTCCCATTTGGCACGCATGTTGTCTACGCATAAAGCAATTTAACTTGCTCAGGATACAAGATTTCCAGTTGCCTTTGTGCTGAAGGGTTTTCTGCTGATGTGGATCTGGCAATTCCAGTCTCTTGCCTCAGTGTCTCTTGTCTTGTAAAAATAATCTCTCCAGACATACCATCTATTTTGAAGTAATGTCTTATGATTTTTCATCCTTCTGTTTTAACTCCTAACGAAAGCAAATGTTTCCCTTAGAGATGGGAAGGTAGAAGAAGAGGGAGCATCTCAGAAACAGTGAAAACTTTGTTTAAACAGCATGAATTAATCCCTTATCACACAGTGAATGTGACATGCGATTTCTTGTTGTTATCAGCCATTAAACCTTGAAAGCTATCGTATGTGAAAAGAGAAAAACACATAAATAATAGAGATATGTTCTTCAAAGCTGTGGATGCTTGCAAACTTTTTATGAACTGTATTCTCACTTCCCCAGATGAGATGCATCATAGCTGTTATATCAACTGAGTCAGCGAATGGAAACCCAGATCCTGTGCTTTGATTATATACTAGCAAATTTATCACTGCAGTATTCAATGGTCTCACAAATACCAATGAGTTTGCCATCCCAATGCTTTTGTGAGTTACGGAAATGTGACCTCCAGTGTGCAGATAGGAAACTGGGGCACAGAGGGGTGAGAGGACCTCATGCCGTAGCACGGTGAGTCTGTAGCATATTGAGGAGGAGAAGACAAGTTTTTGAGACCCTGGCCAGGCATCTTTAACAAGTGCTTGGTATCAGAGATAAAAGTATGTCTTGAAGCGGGCATCCCCAACACAACAACCCTCATCAAGTAATCAACTGGGCCTTCCCCCAATGCCATCCCACTGCAGCTCTGATTGTGTCTATCTCCCTTCTCGTACTGTTTTCCTAACTCATTTCTGTTGTTCATCTGTAAATGTGTAAACACCACCACAGCTGTTAGAGCAGTGCTGTCCTTCACCGTGACGGAGCTCAGGAATAGTGACATACTGCTGTGAATTTTATAAACTCGGAGCAGACTGGCCAGAAATGCTGCAAGCCAAGCTTTCTCTTGAACGTACATCTACACTGATAGGTATTTTGTGCTCTGTGGAAGGCCCCTGAGTAATACCACAGTGACACATCCATCTTACATCCATATGAAGTATTCAAACACTTACCCAGTTTGTTCATCCTGGGATTCCTGAAATTTATGAGCTTTGTTCTGGTGTTTAATCCAAGATTCCCTTACACCATACTGTATTCCCAAATTCAAGAAACAAGTAGATTTTCTAAGTCACTTTAAGAGCAGAGGAAACTGTAAAAGTCTTCTATGAAACCCTACTTATGGGGAGGAAAACTACACCTTTATGGGATTTTTGGTAAGCTCAACTCAAGGTTTCTGATTGTAGGGTAGCCATTCAGACAGACCCTTAAGAGCTGCTGGAGCTCTTAATGACCCCTTCCAGGACAGACGATGTAAGTAACAGCAAAGCAATCAGAAAAAATACATTCTGAAAGTCATAAGGCAGATGTGGACAGTATGACTCATATTACTTAATGTTGTAAATGCCATGATAGAATTGCAATGGTTTGCAGATGGGAGACATCTAGGCTTTATCATTTAAAATTTTGCCTCTCTGTTTGTAAGAAATACAGGTCAATTCTTTCACAAATCAGTAGACCAGAAGTTTTCATTGCAATCCTAGAATCTGCCTTTAAATATAAGGAAACAGAGTTTGATTTTTGATTGATTTCAGCAATCATGTCAAAGGATGTGACAATACTGCTTTACAGACTGATGTGTATTTGTTCCAACATTTCTTTCACAGCCATATTTCTACATGCAAATGTCACACTCCAATTTTAAAAGATGATAAAAATACAGTTTTTAGATGTGCATTCTTTTTTTTTTTTTTTTTTTTTTTTGACTGAATTATGCCCTGAGATGAGCAAGCGGTATTTGAAGTCAGTGAAGTCAGATGCTCTTGTTAATTCATAACCAAGGTGGTGTCTTGCCATCCAGATATAATGACACATATTGTCTCTATAGGTCAGTAATAAGTAAGTATTTTCCTTTGTGGCTGGACCCATGAATCTAGTTGATGGAGTTGCTTTTTAAGGGGATACTATTATAAATATTAAACTGATTTAATTTTCTGTATAATCTTTACAGTGAGATGTACTAAAAGATATTCTTTTCATAAATCTTGTCTCTATTTGGCCCAGTACAATAAATGTCTTAATTTTGCTCCTTCCAGAAATTTCTGCTTAATGTTCACCATTATATTTTTACATTTTAGGTTACTTGCATCTTTCAAATGGTTTCATTTCTCAATAGCTTTCTACTACTTTTTACCTTCATCTTGAACAAAATGGCTATAAAGAAAAAAACGTTTAAACAGCTTTTTAGCTAGTAATTAATAAAATCAGTTCTTCTTTTGCTTCTGCAGCTATACATCAAAAGGAAAACAGCTCTTACTACTGCTTCTTAGAATATCATCACACCAGCATTTGAACCAGAGCTTTTTGCTCCAACTGAGAGGAAAAGCAAAACTGAGATTTACATTACAGGTTAATTTTCCCCATTATATGTGCAGGTAATGCACATGTAATGGTTGACTTTCGAGATCTTCTTATCAACATAAAGAATAGTTTATTTGTTGTTTCTCTGTCTGAACTTTGTTCCTCTGTGAGGTGTAAAAGCAATGGCTGTGGTATTCTTATCTACCAGTATTGCCCATGAGAGATATTATGATCCTTCCAAGGGCACTTCTTCATCTAATGTAACACCCTTGAGATATTTTAGCAATTAAAATGAGTGACTACATGCTTTCATGGTTTAATTTATACACTATTCAAACATTACTTAGGCAATGCTTTCATTTGGATAAATTTGCTTGAGCATAATGGAAATTCCCCAGTTTTCCCTTGAAAATTTAAATTCTTCTGCAATAATAGTCTCTCCATGTACTTACTACCCAGTGATTTGCATAGAGTGGGAGAGGCATGTATCCCTACGTGAACAGTTACATCAGTGTTTGGTAAAACTTTAAAGGTTCACTCTAACGGACAACTAAAAGAAAAAATCCAGCTAGCAGGGCTTCACTTAAATTATTCAGGTCTTTCAGTTGTACAAAGATGAGGTTAAATCTCAGGACAATAATCTTCCCTGTACTACTAGCTTTAAGCTAGGCTGATAATTTTCCTTTCCTTTCCTTTCCTTTCCTTTCCTTTCCTTTCCTTTCCTTTCCTTTCCTTTCCTTTCCTTTCCTTTCCCAGGTCCTGCTGTTCACTACAGCCTTTCAGAATTTCTCAGTGAGAATGAAAACAGGACTTGGTAGGAAGGATAATTTCTATTGGCCATACAGGTACTGTAACACACTGTTGATTCAGCCTTGCTCTGCAATGTGAGGAGCACTGTACGTGCACTTAGAAGATAACTAAATACACATTATTTATGTACTAGGTATCCACACTGAGCATATGCTATGAAAATGTATTTCTCTTTGAGCAAGGCATTTGGTCATTCTACCACTTTATAGAGAAATTGCTTGAATTTTCCAAAGAAAATTTGCAGATTTTATTTGAATGCCTGTTCTCATATGTTTATACAGGTATTCATCTTCTTTTGCCCCTTTAAAAAGGAAGTGAAAAGATAAATAGGTAGTAATCTCTTTTTTGTTTTGTTTTGTTTTGGTTCTCTACAAAAGGTAATTCTTTCATTCAAGTATATGGGTTTTTTGAATGAAAAAATCACTGTATCTGAGGCAATACTTCCATCTGAACGTAGTTCCTCGGTGTTGTGCCACTACGAAGGGAACCATTTTGAAAATTGTTGCTAGAAATGACAAACCAGGAGGCTAGCTGTCAGATCCCATTTCAAGATAGAAATTAGAAATTAAGTGAACCTATTCCTGTTATTCTGAAGAGAGAATATAAACCAAAAAATTGCATATTTTGTGTATGAACTGTTTATTCTACATATATTTTGAAGATATCTGTGAAAAATTAATCCTTACACCCGCTAAGTCTAAACATAATACATTTCCCAGGACACCTACAGAGGGAATCTGGATTGGCCACAGTAGTAAAGATGAAGAAACCATCTGTTACGTATGGGAGTGTAAGAGCGTGCGTGTGACTGAAAGATGCTGCTGATTTCTTCTGTGTACCTGACTGTGCTCTGTTAATAGATATTCATTGCTCCCGAAACTTAATGATCAGAACCTGCTGGGCACATCTGTTGCACTTCTAGTCACAGGATGGCTGTGGTTTATAGGTAGTGGATTGCTGTTTTGTGCTTTTACCTCGAGATCCGTCTTTGTTCCTTCTGGGGGATTTTCTTGCCATAGGAAGAGTGGCTACACAGAGACCGAGGCTCATGCATGCACACATATGCATGCGCACGTATGCCGACACGCACACAGTTGGATACGATCATTACGTTGTACGTGTGATAGGGAACAGAAGGCCCAAATAATTACAGAGTTAAAATGAAGAAACAGGAATTTTAGTAGCTAGGAAAAAGTAAAGGCAAGAAATCATCACAGAAGCTAAATCTCCTTTTACATGGAATTTAATCCAAACCGCAGAACACATTATCTGTTCATGGGTTTTACCCTGGGAATAAGCACTATCCAAAAAGCACCACAGAATAACAACAGTTAAAATTAGCCTTAGCCACGAAAATATTTTAAGCAAGTTTAAGCATCTTGAACAGGTGACAATGTATGTTTCATGCTGAGACAGTGAAACTTAGATACAAACACTTTCTGTTTCTGAGCCCCTTTAGGCATAAAAACTCTGGTATCATAACATAAAACTGGTATTTTAATACACCTTTAGGCCCCTTACACATTTAAATCAATTTTACAAGTGATTGTTTTTCCCTAAAGCCTTGGACTGCGGGCTGCATGGTTGGACCTCCGACTAAACACTGCAGGTGAGGTCCTCAGCTGGTGTAAATCACTGTAACTCCCATCATTTCAGTGAGGGAAAGCATCCAAATTATTGACCTACAGGGATACGTATCCCAGCTGTCATCTGCTCAAGCTATTTTTGTCAACTAAAGTGTTTTTCAAACTTAGTTTATTTTTAATTAGTGCATTTATGTAGCTATATTTCTCACTGGTGATTGGCTGATTCACACTAGAGGAAGACCAGGCTTGCTGAGAACATATTTTGCTGCACTGAACACATGGCGGTAACAGCCTGAAACTATCCCTTTGCAGCCCTGATGACATTTTCTTTGTGTGCCGAGTTTCCCATAGTGGCTGCTGTTACAAAAGACCTAAAGGGACTATGGAACATGTGCTTTAGTTTCAAGTTGTTTCTTATTTTCTTTTGCCTGAAGTTGCCTTCTGGACTGGAGGACAGTGGGCTTATCTTCACCTTGAGTATCTTGTTGAATTAATAGATTTAAAATTTTTTCAAATAGTTTTGTTTCTTCACCATTATTCAATCTTTTGTTAACAATAAATTTTGTCTACAGTTCTGTAGGAATCTTCCAACACTGCATGAAATACACAAGGTGTGTGGAAGGGGAGAGGAAAAAGAAGAGAGACAAGAAGCATGACTTCATAAACATTAATGTTAAAAAAAAAGATCACATTTAAGTGGATATTGTTCTACCATAATGGTATTTTTCTCACTGCCAACTCTGTTAATGTTTCTTTCTCAATATATTTTACCTGGAATCACTGAATTTTCGGAAAAAAGATTAAAAGTTAGATTTAATCTTGGATTCATTATAAAAGTGAGACCATTCCTATTGAATACAAGTGATGAACAATGAATGTAAAAACCTCAATGACACCAGATCAATATATCAAAAATATACCTCTGCTGTGTAAAAAAAATTGAATACCCATAAGACCAGTGATAAATAGAGACAGGTGCAAAATATTTATCAAAACATTTTAGCATTTTAGTGCATGTTTCTTTTTCAGTGGGTTTTGGTTTTTTTTAATGTGGAAGAAGAAAAAAAACTTCAGCATGTTATTCAGTATCACTTTATTATGGTTATCAGAAGGAATGTTAAAATTTCATAATTCATAGTAAAAACATTTTTAATCCAAAACCTGTCTTTCAAAGAATGAAAAAATATGAAAATGTTTAAAACTTAGACCCTATTTTTCACAAACTTTCATATAAAAATTCTTGGCAGTAGTCCTAGAATTCTAAGTTGCAGAGGACAGAGGAAAGGCGTAAAACAACAGCAATGCAGATCCCAATGACTAGACAAATTACTTTTACATTCTGTGAATTAGGGCTTTTCATGCCAGAATCTGCCAGTTACAATGACATGGAATTTTATTTGGGTAATTTTTCCACCTGTAGTAATCCATGATTCAGCAAAGCATTTAATTCATGCTGAACTGGACCAAAATTTTGTTGCAAAGGTATTTAAATATAAGATTTTGGACTTTGCTGAAACTGAGGAAAGAGAACACAACTCAAACCAAAGTCTTGGTTTATGTACTGCAATATGGGCTTGAATTTTATGTGAAGTCTCTGGTTTCTGATATATTGGAAGTTCCCTGGTATCCTTTTAATGAAATAAATTCTCCAAAGTAATCCTAAAATTTTTATTATGTAGAATAACTGAATGGAATAATTATTGAAGTTGTCTGCATGTTTGGTTTGCTTTATTTTAAGGTTAAAATTCTTCATCTTCATTTTTACATTGTAATCTTTCAGTAACTCAGATTTTTCTGTGTACAATTTCTTATTATAATAGGAAATTCTTCAGCTTGAAGTTAATGTTTTACAGTCTGGAAGAAACATTGGGGTCACTCAGATTTGCATTGGTTGTCTGCTTTAGGACCTGCAGATAGTTGTAGTTTTGTGGTTTGGTTTTGGTTTTGCTTTTGTTTTCCTTAAACTTATTATGATGAACTGGTGTTGGAAATTTTGTCACATTTGTAGCCAGGAGACACACCATTATAACCCATGGAAAAACTGCATATTTCACACCTGGAGGAGCTTTTAGTCTGTCTGCTTTTTACTTAGTCATGCTAGAAATGGTCACAAAACTTATTAATCCACAGCATAATGACACACAAGTAGTCTTTTGTTGAAAGCAAAATGCTCAAACACAAATTTCTTTGCAGCAAGAAATATTATATGTGGACAGTTCTACAACCACAGAATCACAATATACACAGGCAAGACTCTAGCCGGCCTTTGATTAAAGAAAGCAAGTGAATATGGTCTTCAGAGTGCTGTTCTTGATCTGGCATTATACCTGATATGCTTAACAAAGAGGAAACATAATTACCTCTTTATTATACAGGATTTTTCTTCTTGAATCTGATAAAAAATAGAAATGCATCGCGATGGCTAGACCAAAATAAAAGGTGGCAGGGAAAACAAAACAAAACAAAACAAGTTCAAGCAAATAACTATATTTTAACAACTGTAGTTAAACTTGAACCAAAATTAAACTAAGTACTTATGCCTAGCATTGGAAGTGTGGTATGTATGCTGTGCTAGGGCCATTACAATCCTCTGAAATTTGGGCTGAGGGTGGCAGAGTCAATGGTCATGGACTGCGGGTACTATTTTGCCACAGCTTCTCTAAGCAACCTGTCCCAGTGGCTCACCACCCTCACAGTAAAAACTTTCTTCCTTATGTCCAATCTAAATCTACTCTGTTTTGTTTGAAAACCATTACCCCTTGTCCTATCACTACACTCCCTGAGAAAAAGTCCATCTCCATCTTTCCTTTAGATTTCCTTTAAGCACTGGAAAGTGCTATAAAATGTCCCCAGAGCCTTCTGTTCTCCAGGCTGAACAATCCCAGATCTCTCAGCCTTTCTTCATAGGAGAGGTGTTCCAGACCTCTGATCATCTTCGTAGACTTCCTCTGGACCCACTTGAGCAGGTCCACGTCTTTCTTACCCTTGGGACATCAGATTGGAACATGCCAGCTGGGGTTTCATGACGGCTGAGTGGCAGAATCATCTTCTTCAATCTGCTGGGCATGCTTCTTTTGTGCAGTCAGGGATGTGTTTTGCTTTCTGGGCTGCCAGCGCACACTGCCAGCTCATGTCCAGCTTTTCACCCACCAGTATCCCCAGATCCTTCTCCTCAGGGCTGCCTTCAATCCACGTATGGCCCAGCCTGTATTCATCTTTGGGATTGCTTCAGCCCAGGTGCAGGACCTTACAACTGACCTTGCTGAACTTCTTGAGGTTCACAGAGGCCTAACTCTCTAACCTGCCAAGGTCTCTCTGGATGGCATCCCTTTCTTTTAGAGTATCAACCACACCACTCAGCTTGGTGCCATCTGAAAACTTGTTGAGAGTGCACTCAATCCCACTGCCCATCTCGGCAACAAAGATGTTAAATAATACTGGAGCCCTGAGGGATGACACTCATCACTAGTCTCCACCCAGACATCAGGCTGTTGACTGCAACCCTTCAAGTACGACCATCCAGCCCGTTCTTTTTCCACTGAATCTGAGTTCATCAAATACATGCCTCCCCATTTTGGAGACAAAGATTTTGTATAGGACAGTGTCAAATTCTCTGCACAAGTTCAGGTAGATGATGTCAGTCACTCGTTCCTTAATCACCAACACTGTAACCCCATCCTAGAAGGCCACTAGATTTGTCAGGCATGATTTTCCCTTAATGAAGGCAGTTGGCTGCCACCAATCACGTCTTTGTTCTCCATGTGCCTTAGCATAATTTCTGGCAAGATTTGCTCCAAGATTTTGCCAGGCTGCTGATGTGTTTTGATTTTGTGTTTTGTTGGCTAAGAGGTCTTGACTAAACCAACCTGGCCTTCTGCCTCCTCTGCCCAACTTGCACATCAGGACTGAGAGCTCCTACACCCTAAGAAAAATGTCTTTAAATATGTCCCAACTCTCATTCTCACCTTTGCCTTTGAGACCAGTTTCCCAAGGATCCCACACACTTCCTAAATGGATGAAAGTTTGCCTTTCTGAGGTTTAAGGTGCTGAATGTACCTTTTATCCATCCTGTACCCCTCAAGACTGAGAATTCCACCAGGGCATGATCGCTGCAGCCCAGGCTACCTCCCTTTTTGACCTCTCCAATAAGTTCTTCTGTCAGTGAGCAACAGGCAGATCATTGCCTCTGCTCTCTCATTTGGTTGGGCTCTCCATCACCAGCACTAGGAAACTGTCCTCAACACAGTAGTTTCCTGGACTGATTACAGTCCAATGTGCTGCTTTTCCAGAAGCCCAGGTGACTGAAGTTCCCTATTAGGGTCAGGGACCATGAAGTAAAAACTCTGCATCAACTACCTTTTGTTCACTGGGTGGCCTGTGGCAAACACTAACCACAGAGTTTCTTTTGTTGGCTTGGTCTTTTATTTTTACCCATAAGTTCTCAACCTGTGCATTGCTTTCTTCAAATGTAGCTGTGTGCAATCAAACCCATTTTAGACATAGATGGCAGCTCCCCCACCTCTCCATCCTTGCCTGTCCCTTCTGAATAGTTTAGAGACATCAATAACAGCACTCTAATCATGTAACCAAATTTCTGTGATAGCAATGAAGTCATAGCTTTCCATATGGGCCGTGGCTACCAGCTCATCTTGTTTGTTTCCTATGCTTTGTGCATTGGTATGGAGGCATTTAGCCACATCCCCTTTATAGAGGAGATTGCTGTAATTCCCTTAAAGCAATTCACATGTTTTACTTCCTAATGCTTTGTCAGGCCTGGCTCTTCTTGAGTGCTTAGAACTCCATACAGTTCGCTGACTAAATCTAGTTTAAAGCTCTCTTTGTAAGTCCAGCCACTTTATTATCTAGGACACTCTTGCCCCACTTGGTCAGTAGAGCCCAGTCAGCTGTCAACAGGCCAGGCTTCTCCAAGGTAAGCCCAAAATCATGGCAGCAGCTACGCAGCCTGTCACTCATCAGTTTTTCTCTTTTTTCCCAAACTTTGACTGGAAGGATAGGAGAGAACACAACCTGTGCTCCCAATCCCTTTAAGATTGTTATGAGGGACATAAAGTCTCTTGAGTTTTCTCAGTCACCTCATTGCATCATCAGCTTTACATGGAATAGTAGGAATGGATTGTATTCCGTAGGCTTTACCACACTCAGCAACCTCTCCTTGACACCATGCAGTTTAGCTAATAGTTGCCTTCAACAATGGGCTGGGAATCTTGAATAAGCCAAAAGTTTTAAATCTACATCTTGTTTTCACTAAAAAAGAAGGAATCTGAAGAAAACCTTCCCTGATGCATTTCTGAATGGCTGATAGTGCTAACTGAGTTCAGAAAAGACTGATTGAATCCTTCACTAATTAGCATACTATGAAAAAACAAACAAACAAAGAAACAAAGGAAAAAGAGATGGGGAAAGACAGGGCTACATTCAATAGCCATGGCATCAAGGCGGATTTTAAGAGGATCACTAAGTGTAGGAAAGGCGGGATTAATTAGAATCTCATAGGAAACAATGACACTGACTCACTAGATGTGAAGTATATGTCTTATTACATCACATGATCTCTGTTACCACTATACCACAATCTCTTAAAAGACTGGCTTCTATCACCGTGGCATAATTGAATCTATCATTCTACTGGAAGATATGATGGCCCATGGAAACAGGGAATTAAATCTCTTTTCTAAGGAAGTTCAACACCAACTCCAATATTTTGTCTTCATCGAGGATTAGTCATTTTTGCTTGAAGTTATGCTTAACTTGAATTGATTTTACAAATGACAGCAAGTTTGTGAATTCACAGTCTTTTTTCCATACATTATTTTATTAATTAAAAACAAAACAGACAGCAGAAGTTGCTATGAGTGTGTATTTCTGAGTTGTTTAAATCTCAGTGAAGGAGGCAAAGTGTGAATACTTCTATTGTGATCATGAGTAACAGTGCTTGTTTTGTGAAAAACTATTAAATAACTAGCATCTTTTTAAAAATGAATAGTCAAAACATCTAACATCTTATTTTCACACCTGTAAGCCACTGAAAATCAACTTTCTTCATCTTAGTGTTGGACTCAAATACTTTTTCAATTATGGTGCTATTATTATCTGTTGTTTAGTTTCTAATGACTGTTCCTTCTCTCTGTGCTTTGGGAATATATGTCCAGAAAGTCAGAAATTACACTCTTGTGAATCATTTTGAATGCAATAATACAGTGAAGAAGAGTTCTTCTGCTTTGGACATCCACATATGGTAACTTAAGTGTTCTGCCAACATATTTTCTTCCCACAGCAGCATGCAAATCAAAAGAAAATAGTCTCCCCATGCCTCTTGCATAGGAATATTTTCTTTTGTGTTGTACCTGTTAAGTTAGTTTTTTATAAAATCATTTTCCACTAAATTGTAGATGTTTAAAACTTAATTAGATTGTAGTAACTAGGTCTATTTGGAACATCCTGAAAAAAATACGGAGTGCCTTGAAGGTCATTTACACTTCTGAAATACCAAAAACTGTACAGCCACAGGAAGCAGTGCAAAATCATCTTCTGTGATTAAAACATCACATTATGGTGAAAAGTTGATGCTGAAGTATTATGAAATATGATTTTATAGTGGGGGAAGTATGCTTCCCTGTTTGTTTTTGTCTTTGTTGAAGACCATGTTGTTAAACCATCTAGAAAAATCAAATACTTTGGGAGTCTTAGGTAATAACTACTCTGGCATTTGATTTAGCCTGTGTACTTGCATATTTTTATACTAAATCCCAATCATATAGCATACATGTGATATATTTTTCGTGCACTGATATAACTCCACTGTACAGCTGCAGCAAGCTTTAACTGGAATTAAACAAAAAGCCTGCCTAATGTAAGAGTATTACACACACACACTCTATTCCTTAGTACCTAAAATTATCATTCCTTGCTCTTCCTTCATAAGATGGTAGCAGTAAACTTGTCAAGTCCTGATTGCACTGAACTCTTAGGAACTGAAATAGTTATTAACAGAGCTAAGGACTGATTTAGTAAACTCTACTCTCAAACTCTACTCCTTCTTAAGGTATGAGCCCCACTGGAATTATCAGGCTTACTCGAATTATGTTGTTTATCTTCACATACAATATTAAGGTTTCAGAAGATTTTTCTGAGAAGATAATTTTATTTTCCACTTTTTTTTTTTTTTTAAACAGTTACTAAGGGAACGGAGCTTACACTAGCAGTTATGGTTAATCAGAAAAATATAAAATTTTCAGCAAAAATCTTTTAAATAAATTTTAAATAAAAGTTTCTGTATTTCAAAAAGACATGTTCTATTTCTTGATGGACATTGTAGTTTAACCTTGGCTAGCAACAAAAT
>NW_010252800.1:0-7453 GCF_000690775.1 Eurypyga helias
TCCTGGCTGAACCCAGCACACTTACTGGAATGGGTAGAATTTTCTCTGCAGGATGGGAACTGCTTTGGGAGAAACAGCAAAAACAGGGACTGTTTGAGGGGAACTAGTAGCTTCTCACTCTACTGCTTTACTCTTCTAATAAACTTTCAGAATCCTCCTCATAGTGAATATTCTTCTAGGCTACCAAAAGGCGCGTTTCACTTCTGTCACACACTTCTTCCATTTCTGAAAGAGAACACTGGGTGCCAGACTGTACTGCCACGGTTAGACATGAATCCTTCACATTCGGACACCTCTGCTGTAGCATCGAACCCCTGCCACCCCAGCTGAGAGCAGAGAGCCACAGTCATACACAGATGCCCAACATGCAGCCAGTGACGGACAGCAGTCACGATGTGGGTATAATACAGCACCAGCTGACCTCTACGAACATTTATTTTCATTTGTTCTGTTGTGAAATTTGTGTTGGTGTGACTCAACTTCCTTCACAGACTTGAGGACTGCATGTCAGTCGTACTGAATTTCCAGATGCCACGGCTCAACCCAGGGCAGTTGCATGTCAGAGTTTAGAATTAAACATGCAGAATGCAGAGCACGGTTACAATACGTCCCTTACGATGAGAATGAAAACATAAATAAGGAAATTAAAAAGCCCACATCTGAAATAAAAATAGTAGTCACCACCACAGAGACTGTACAAAATGAAAACTACATTTCAGCCAAACTGCACAGACTTCTGTAGCCAGACAAGAAAAACCTTCTCCTTTGCTCAGTGGGATAGTAAAGTTTATAGCTTTACTTCTTATTTTTAGATTGTTCTTTGAATGCATAGCTTCTGGCTTCCTTAATTTCTTTTGTATGTAATATGGTTTTTGGTTTGTTTTTTATTTTAATAAATCACTGAACAGCCATAAATCAGTCCAGGCTGTGGAGGTCTTAAAAACAAAGCAGTTAAAACTGTAACATTCATAAATACTTTTATTATCCTTTCTAAGCCCGCGGAATGGCTTGACATTCACGTCTCCAACTTGGCACGATAACCAGCACAACTGCGGACGTGAGCAAGCACACTAACACCATCGCATCTCAGGCTGCTTAAGCAAGCAGAAGGGCCTATGCACAGCCCTTGTGTGCAGCAAGTGTTGCTAGTGCTATGAAGTGTGCGTGACACAAAGCAGCAACGGAATCTCATACTTACTTTTCACAGAGAAGAGAGGGAATTGTTGGATTGATTCGCATTGCTGGCAGACACATACTAAACACCTACGTGCAACCTGGTTGCTACCTCCAACGGAGTACAGGCGTGCTGGGGAGCCGTCCTGAGTGAGTGCTAATGAACCTCTGGAAGAGACATCATCATGGTTCTCACAATGAGCTGGCTGACGATCTTTCAGTTCCACCAATTAAATGAGTCCAAGTAGAGGAGCTGTGATCCCTATCCAAAAAGCCAACTGGGGAGGGGGGGAGGGAGAATGACTGATTTTCTTAAGATGTAGCATCACAAGTGATGGGCCTGGCTTAGTTGTGAACGCAGATCTGAATCACTGGACTACACAGGATTTGCAAGTCACTCTCATAAAACTGGTACTAAGCTCATTAGGAAATTTCAGTGAGCACAGACAAGCTTTGGTTTCCCTCCAACATCATCTTTTCCACTGGACACACGGAAGCACTGGAATGTGCTTGATACCACTGCAAGGTGAGTGTCAGCCACACATTCTATTAAATGTTAAGCTTCAGATGTAAAACAGGCCCGTGCCACAGAACCACGTCCAGCTCTAATCTTTCTTTTAGGTTAGACAATCTTCCTTTCATTGTTTTGGAACTAAACATCTCCTTAGTTTTCAATCAAGTGCATTTGGTTCAAATGAATGCTCTGCAATTGTGGGAAAGATTTGAAAGAATTAGTGGTTGTTTTGTAGGAATCTCAGAGGAAACCTTCTGCATGTGGTCTCTGGAGACTGTCACACCACAAAGGCTGAGGAAAAAGAAACACAGAAGAGAGGTCCATGAGGAACTACCATCATGCTCACACATGATGCAAGGTGTGTTGGCTATTTCAAGACACAGGAAGGGCAAGGATCAGGTCTAGCAACCAGAGCTGGAATTAGTTGGAGAAAAACCCAAACACTACACACAACATCTAGAGAAACAACTGAAACACAATTGCCAAGTACACAACATAGATATTGAACACGACACACACACTGCCATCAGCTACCCTTTAAATCAATAGAGAGGAAGGTTCGAGTCTGGATTTGACTGCAGCTACAGTTTATGAACCAAGTCAGGGCTAGTACCTTGATTCAGTTCTAATAATACCAACTGAAGTCACTTCTGTGACATCTGAGCAACAAAGAACAGAAGTCTTGATATTATCTACTATTGAGGTGACTCAAACAAGTACAGAAAACATCCTTGATTTAGAATTTATGCGGATTCCCCCAAAATTAGCATTTATTACTGCAAAAATTAATTTCAAATGGCACTGAGGAGGCATGAGACACACTTATCTATCCTGAGAATGTTTTTGCAGTATAATATCAATTGTATTATATTAATTGTCCTATGATAAAAATAGTGTTAGTACACGTAAGACATTCTATAAAAGCATAACATAGAATTGGGGGGGGGGGGGGTGTGGAGAATCAGGTTACAGTTCCCAGTCTTTGCTGCATTTGCAATTCATGCCAAATATGTTCACTGCCAGGCTGTGATTTTATATTAGAAGTTAATTTTCCTGCTACCAATCCTCTCTCTGCTTATTCTTTTTCTCATTCTTCAGCTGCCAGGATTTTGGAAGAGCAATAACAACCAAAACTAGAACAAAGAACTTGTGGGCACACTCATTCCTTACCTATCAGCTAGGCTGACTTCTACAGCCTCATGAAAATTTTCATTAAAACTGTCACACATCTGAACAATAAGTCACTGAAAAGAGTAAAAAAGGCATCTTGCTTTCATGTTGAAGTGGAAGCAAAAATCAGATAAATGTACTTCATAGCATAGGTGTATATAACATAGTAGTTGCTATACAAAAAACACCTTGTGCCTGAAAACAAAGTCAGACAAGGACAGAAATATGGCCCACAAATCAGGTGTTGGATTTCAGTAAGGAATTAATGAAATACAACATATAGGACAGAAGATTACATAAACAGAAAAGGAAAAAGAATTGTGACATGTACCACTGCCCCGGTGCATTCAAGCTACATTCTGTGCTCATTATCAGGTCTTGTCAGGGTGGATATTCCTGAAAGTTAAGTGAAAGAGCCATACCTATAGTCTTTCCATCGACTTTTTTAAACACATTATTCTTTCACTAAGATGCACTTCTCAAAGCTGATTTTGGCTGAGAGACAGCAGAGGAAAACACAGACCAAAGTAGAAGTCCTGCGCATGTAAGATCTTTCTGGCCAGCGGTGATGGGACACCCTCTCCTGGAGAAACAGACACACTTTCCCTGCTCTGTCAGTTTAAGAATAGGAAACAAGTGATATTCCTGCCGTCTGGAGCCGAACAGCCACAACCACTCGATATAATGACAATAACTAGGAATGTTTCCTCTTGATAAACACAAGATTCTCCCTAGGACTGGCAAAGACACCATCACTCGCTGCTGTCTTCAGAGGAGTCACTTTTAAACAATTAACAGTATTAGGCTGCGTTAGAATCACACTGGAAAAGAAGAATCTCTAGATGAAATCTGTCATGAAATGAATTAATTCAAATTCAGATCTTCCACAAGAGGGAACTCACTGGTGGACCAACTCCCCACATTTCAAACTATGTCACTTGGAACCTGGCCCCGTATCACCCTGCAGCTGCCGAGCTCCTACAGTTAAAAACTGAAATAGGGCAGGCTCAAACACAGGGGGTTTGGCTAAAAGCCTGAGCACTAGACATTTCTTCTTCTCACCCCTTTCAGATGACATGGTTTCATATTTTTATTTGGTTTATGGTAGTTCTCACTGACCCATTCGTATTTGCTTAGAATGCCACCTGCAAAATTTAAAAAAGTTAAGGCTGTGAAACTCCTTAAAGGGATGCCTGCGAGAGTCAACCTGAAAATAATAATCTGCAGGCTACTGCCTGTGGATGGTTTGCCTTTCAAAAGAAGGTGAATAGAGCAGGGATTTGTGAGGCCAGTAACCAGGGCTGAGTGTGACAGAAAGTAAGTTCCTGGCTGATTATAGCCTTCTAAAAGGAAAGAACTCTCCAAGTACAGGGCTCCCAGATGAGCAGCCTGACCTCCAACAGGGCATATTTCCATTGGCAACAAGATCTTACATGACACTGTGGAACAAACACCTAGGGTATTCATTTTTACACCCTGAGGCAGGCGGCTGCTATGCTGCATGCAGAAAGTGGGACAACAGTGCAGTTTCTGACCTGGACACTGCTGATTTGCCGCTTCATTAGATCCAATGAAAAAGAACGGGAGGAGGAAGACACGAAGTCACAGCTCAGTTTGGTCACTGACGTGCATTTTTGACATTGGTAACGTATTTCTCTCATTCGGAGAGCTTCTAACCACAGCCTCCTATGACAAGTTTTTAATAAAATACAAATGATCAAGCTCCAGGTACCTCCCTCAGTTTGCAGCCCAATTTAGAAAGAGTCAGCAGAGGAAAAGAGCAGGAGCACACTGCTCAGGCTATGTCTGATCAAAGGGGAATTGCTCCTCACAGCTTAAGCAGTGCTCAGTGCCAGGCAGGAATGAATAGCAAGGGAAAGGCAGCACAGCCCCTAGGAAGTCCTTGCCATCCTTAGAAAATCTGCAGAGAAAATTTCTAAGATGCACAAAGGTTCTCAGTGCCCAAGGCAAACTGAAAATATTCCCTCCCTCAAGTTAAATGGCACACTCAATTGTCACCTGCAGACCGGAGCTGTCATTGCCCACCGAGTAGCATCTTACAGTGTCAGGAGTTCTACTCAAATCATTTACTCTCCCCCGCCCCACCCCAACACATGCAGCGGTTTACTACACGGGCATTAACAGAACAGTGAATTGCCTTGAGTAAGGAGTGATATTTATATTAATGTATAACATACATTAAAGTCCTGATCAAATTTGGCAGTTGCCTTCCAGTCACTTCACACAGTCCTACATTCAATTACACTTTGGGGGGTATTGAAAAAGAACAAAAAAATGTTCTCAGCATTTGCCTGTGTTAGTGCTAGCCCAAGAACGAGTGGCATGGTCTAGAAACAGAAGAATGGAACTTAATGAATAAATACTGCTGATGCAAAAATCAGAGGCAAGATGCAAATTAAACACAACCACTCCAAAGATGCTGCTGTACTGCAGACTTCATAGCATTGAACTGGCACGAGGGGAAATGGCTGAGGTTCTGCTGAGGATCAGAGGACAAGACTTTTTTCTTTCACTGTCTAGTCAAAGCCCTTTGTCCAGTTCATTTTGGCAGAAGGGTCACCTCTCAGAGTATACACACTGGCATTATGGCAGTGGGATCTAATCCCATCCGGCTGTCTCATGACTAAAAATACAAATACTTATTAAAAAAGGCCATCATAAGTAGGGTACTCAAATTATCCTCCTTAACATCATGCGACTTGGATTAATGATAAAGAACCAACAGAGTAAACCACTATCAGTCCAGTGCAACAGGAATTTTTTTGAGTTATACACAAGAATGTAATGCAATTTGCAGTATTTCACATCCAATGTAAAGGCAAAACTCAGGCTTTAGATACTGGAAGTCCCATGCACTGCTGTGTTGGGATTAGTGTCCAATTTGTAAATCCCTATCCACAGAACAGTGAACACTTAAACAAAAAGTAATGCAAATCTCAACTCTGCTGCACCATGAAGTACAAGCTGGCTCCTTGAAGAAAAATTCTCCAAAACCATGTAATATTCTGGTAAAGCCAACAAGCCTTTCAGCAGCCCACCATGCAGACTAGCCCTCCTGCACCACGACCTGCAGAATGACGATACAGGGTAACGCACACATTTACAAAAATACTGAGATGGCACATGCTTGACATCACCCAACTGCAGGTGACTTCTTTTTCCACTGCCTTTTCTAAAAACAGAGGATTAAAGCCTCGCTGTTCAAGACAACTGTGTCATGGGAGCACATTCTTTCAGATCTCATACACACCTGATCAGCAATCAGAACTCAGCAATCGCTCCTAAATGAGGAGCACGAATCCTCCATTCAATCAATAAGAACTTTGTGCTCATCTACTTTTACAAGAAGAGTCACCTAAGCCTCAGGACACAGGACTGATTTATGTATGTACTGATCATATGCGTAGCGTATATTTATGTTTTAAGTTTTAGCACAACACACAATTAAACATAAAAATTTAGTATCCCCAAAAAGTTAATTCATCAACCACGTCGATAAAAAATCTCTCTTCAAAGAGAAACTCGTTTCTGCCGTCTATTTTATCCTAAGGAATCCTGAAGGGGTTTTGAAAAATGCAACAAAGCACAGTATAAATTATATACATTATGCTAGCATTTACTTTTCAGACGAATTCTAGCACCTGTTTGACACTGAGCAGCATAGCTGCCTAGCAGGCTACAACTTGAAGCACAACAGCTTTTTATATGAAAACTGCAGGTGGAGTTCAGAGCCAATGTAATTAGAGTCTGGAAGTTCATCTGAAGGCTAGGGTTAAAATTCCTTTCACTACTTCTTGCTGAAATCTGTAGAACTTGAACTAAGGTTTCCCTCTAGTCACTCTTATTTTGAACTGACATTTCTTCACTCAACTGGCAATTTCAGTTGCTAGTGAAATCACAAAAGAATCATTCTTAGTTAGAGCTTCCCGACAGACACCGCATGTTGGAATGAGTTCAGGATTTTCAGCCGGGGGGCAGGTGAGGCTTTCCAAAGTCTGGTTCACAGCTCTGAAGGAAGGGGCCATGCTCTTTTGCCTACACTGTTAACATCACAGAATTACTGAGGTTGGAAAAGACCTATAAGATCATCCAGTCCAACCATCAACCAACACTACTGTACCCACTAGACCATGTCCTCAAGCGCCATGTCTACACACTCCTTGAACACCTCCAGGGATGGTGACTCCACCACTTCCCTGGGCAGGTGCTCCGGTGTGGGGCCCCGATCTTTTTTTTTTTTTTTTTTTTAACGCAAAGACCATGTGAAAGCTTCCAGAAAGATTCATTCGAAATTGCTTCTTCTCTTGACACTAAAAAAGCAGACTGCCATGTCAAGCAAAGTATTTTGAGACTTAAACACCTGTTCTCCCTTCTCTTCAGAGCAGATCAGCTATCTGAGACTACAAGCACAAATTTGTAAATGCTCAGCTGAGGTATCTTTATGGACAAATGTCTACTGATGGAGAACAATGAAGAAAAACGTAGGTTCAGGATTTAAGAAGTCAGGTGTCTGTGCATTTTTATCTCATCCCTGATCAACTCGAGTGTCTTTAGAACACATTTTAACTTTCCCTA
>NW_010252800.1:7480-9421 GCF_000690775.1 Eurypyga helias
TGCCTGGTCATATATTGTCACAAAATCTGTACCACTTGGTGACTTCTACACTCCTGTCAATGTTGTTGAAACCAATCCCCTTCAAAAGT
This sequence comes from Eurypyga helias, assembly GCF_000690775.1. NCBI lineage: Eukaryota > Metazoa > Chordata > Aves > Eurypygiformes > Eurypygidae > Eurypyga > Eurypyga helias. The sequence continues at coordinate 7,570 of NW_010252800.1, forward strand.
TACCAAGGGGAGACCTCTCCCCAAATCAATGGTGGGTGTGATTACCAAAAAACCCTCACATCCCTGTTAAAACGCTACCAATGGACCGGATTCAGTCAAGTACCAAAGCTTTGTTTCCTTCCATAGATCCAACAAATACGTGATTTACGGAGCTGGCCTACCAGGGTAAGAGCAGCATGCTGGCATTCCATCAGACTGATGGAAACTCTTCAATAGGAAAGACAGCTGCTAGAAGTATTTGCTAAGAGGCACCTAACTCTCCTCTACTTGCAAAAGTCATTTTCTGTTCCTAACAGCCCAAGAAGGCGATGATCAGTGCCTTTGCCTAGCTTTGTGCAGATAAACCATACACCTGCCAGCAGTTTTGGTATGGACTGAATTGGTAAATGCTCTTACAGCCTGAAAATTTAGATCAATATTTAACAGGACAGACTGTAATCTCCTCTTGCAGGGCAGTGTTTTCATTATAAAACCAACTTTCAAAACACTGCTGGAAAACCACATGAAGAAATTTTGAAAATTCACACTTAGGAGGGCCTGAGGAAAGAAAACAGTCCACACAAACTGCACTATTCAAGCCCAATTCTGACTTGACATATTTCAGAGCCAGAGATTAAGATTTCTTCTCCCCATGTATATATTTATATGAATTCTTCATAAAAATTTGTATCTATATGCATACACACAACGGCACATGAACTCAGTGGCACCGTTTGGATTCTTCTGGAAAAGCCAAACTTTGCAGCAAGTTTAAACAAGAAGTTCAAAATAAGAAGTTATAAAATTTCTAAAAATAGTGGGTCAGAGATGCAATAAGCCCTTCTAAATTTTGTGCCTGGAAAAGAAGCCCCCATACACACACCAATATTCTGAAGTCACCTGAGCTGTCACTGATTTAACAGAAAAAATAGTACAACTTCTTCAGAAAGAGAGAAAATGGGGGGAGAAAAAGAAGTAATGAAAGGTAGCAGGTTAAGGCAGTATAGATTTTTCCCTGAGGAGGTTTTTGGCAGGAACCCAGGAATTAAATCTCCATTTGCACACTCCAGTGGGAACCGAGAGAAACCTCAGCCCTGCCAAATGCCATGGGTTCACTGTGATGGATGAGAAGTTACCATACAGCTTGGAGACGCGTACAACTTCCGAACTCACCAGTAGTTTGCCAGGAGACTACCAGGAATACGTGCCAGCAGTATTTTATGTGATAGATATTAGGAACATATTTCCATAGAATCAAAGAAAAATAAAGAGTGAAGGAGACTTGGAAGTCACCTGTTTATCTCCTAGTTGCAAAAATAAAATGAAAAGAAAAAATAAAGAAAAATCAACCAATGCTCCCAGGGAGCTGTTTGTATCTCTTGTTCCTGGAGACACTGAAGCCCTGAGACTTCAGTTCCCCTCCCACCAATGGTGGTTCTTTGCACCATTCCTCTAGGCTCACGCTGCAAATTTTCTCTTTAATGTCCACCTTCAGTCTTTTTTACTACAATTCCTTTTTGTCCTGATCATAAAGGATCACTTTGTTCTTTTTCACAGTAATCATAGGTGCATTCAATTAAATCCTTCTCCCCTTTCATTTTTCTCTTCTGGAGTCTATCTCACTCCAGGTTGTTCAAACACATTTTTGAGCTTCCTCATTGTTCTTGGGGTTCTGTGTGCAGAAGTGAGCATGCCACTAAGTCCTCTGCCATGCTAGAAGAAGTGAAAGGATTACTCCATGCATTTTGTAGGCCGTACTACTTCTTTGCTCTGCCAACCATTCCTCCTTCGACTCTCCCTCATGCAGTCCACAGACAGTAACATCACTTGGCCCTGGTTCTCTCTCTCACACACATCCCTGGGCCCCCATTCC
>NW_010252800.1:9452-36967 GCF_000690775.1 Eurypyga helias
AGACCTCTCTTCCTCCCAAACTGTCCTTGTCAATCTTATTGCTAAACATTTATATTTTGTCTTAATTAGTACCATCTGCAGAGCATTTTAAGTTATCCTTAGGGTTATTTTTAATAAATACAGATGAGAAAAATCTTCAAAGATTGCACCAGTTATTTCGATTTCATACTGATAAAACATTGCACTTAAACATGCTCAAGAGCTTGAAGAGGAAGAGAAATTACTATTTCCACGCTAAATTGAAATCGTAAGAAAATAAGGATCAAACTACAGCCATGTTTCATCCTACGTATATTCAATATTTCAAAGCACACAGGACTGAGAAAACATGACCTGGATTCTGTACTGATGAAACAGAAAGTCATTTTAAAAAGAAAACAAAGCAACACTGCAGCTGCCATTGCACAGCAGTAAACTACCTGTATTACATTTAGAGGTGGAAGTATTCACAATGAACCATTTATTAATTCATCATCTTTCCATACTCACATGAACCACAAGCCAATTTCAAATTTTAATTTGATATGCAACATCCAGAAGTCTTCAAAGGGATTCCACAACATACCTCACTCAATTTGGAGGTCTCATGCAAACTGCTCTCTGCACCTCCAGTTCTCAGTATCTGACATCCTGTAGCTGTTTCATCTCATGCATTTGATACTCATATTTCTGCTCCCCCATCAGTTTCCAGGTCCTCCACACAACTACCAAAATACCATCATGATGGACAAAGTTGGATGAAATCTATACCCTTATTTATTGGGAAGTACACATTTGTACAAAAGCTGATGAGCTTCTGTGCCAGTGCTGGCTTGCTCCCTCTGCAGATACAGCATAAATACTCTCAGGTAATTAAAAAATCACCTGACTTCGGGGTGCGCCATCATCAACACTGGACATGAACTCAATCTGCAGCCAGATTTTCTGGATAAAGCAAAAGGATTTTAACTGCGTCCCCAGGAACACGGTGATGAAGCTGCAGAGGCGCAGGGCTGCATCCCCAGCAGCTGCCGCGTGTCACCGCAACTCCGACAGCGGAGGGTCAGATGCGTGGCATGGAAAACGGCCCTGCCAAGGAGCTATCAAGGGCAGAGAAATGCTGTTTTCCCTCCTGTCACCTGCTTCCAGGATTTGCAGCAATTTTTCCTCCCAGCAGGCTGCCGGCCCAACAGACAGAAGTTAAGGTGCTTTACAAAATGAAGGATGGCAAGCAGTCAGTCCTTCGTGAAAAAGCAAGATTCAGTTGGACCCTGTGGTTTCACCTGGATACCAGGATGCATGGATACTGCAGTGACAATTAACTCCCGTTCTCTGCCAGTCAGAATAAGCACTGTCAGAAGTAGCACAGGCGCACAGTAAGCCCTTACAGTTAACGAGACGCTGTCTCCCTGGGTGTTTAAGCTGGCTGCCTTCCTCCTTACAGCCACCACTTCAGAGCGTGACTGGCTGGTTCCAGGCCCCTATTAAAAGCAAAAATATTTTTATCACTCTTCAGCAAACTGATACATTTCAGTGTTTTTTCATACTGAAAAACCAATTACCACATCATGGACTGAAGAACTTAATTGTTAACAGCTAAAACTTTCCATAAACCTACTTAACTGTGGGTTCACATCCAAAGGGTTGGGAATGCAGCTGAGAGCACAGTAATTGCTGAAAATGTCATCTTACACCAGCTCTATTACATAGTAATGGCCATCATTTAAACCTCTGTGAAAGAGGTATAAGCAGAAATATTTCTAACACACAGGGCATAAGAACACACTCAAGGCATTATTGTTGCCATACTTGACAGTTTGTAATGTCAGTAGCTATTAATTATCCTTCTGATGCCTGAACTACACATGTGTGAATGTAGCAGAAAAGCACTACAGCCTGTTACTTAGGAAGTTTTTAGTTTGTTTTCAAATGAAAGAGACACTGAAGTTCACGCTCTGTTGCTGCCCGCTTTTGGGAAGGATAGGCTTTTTTAAGGAAGAACAGTTTTATTAGTATTACAGTTACCCCACCCATCATCTCAATCTGCAGAATCCTTTTTTAGGTCACTGTGTTTCTCATGACAAAATTGTTTGGAGTTGCTAAATCCAGTAGCCCTACAGAAGTGACGCTCCTGCACCTCTGCGTACCCAGGTCACTGAGTGCCAGACAGCACCCAGTAGCTGGCCCTGGATCCTTTAACCTTGCAGCTACCTCACACGCCCATGCAGACATGCCAGCCCTCATATACACCCTACAGATGGATACCCCTGTAATTGGCCTCAGACACTCTATCTGTCCCATCTACCACCTAGGATGCTTAAAACAGCTGCTTGTACCTGCTCCAGGGAAGATGCATGCAGAAATTTCCAACAGTGGCCACGTTTTTTATTTCTGTTTTCTTCTTTTCTGTGTCCTGTTTTGCAAGGACCTTAAAGAGCAACAGCTTCAGCTCAAACTTTTCCTTCCCACATTCTCACACGACCATTTTTCAATGGCATCTTAAAGACTGACAGCATGTTTGGTTTTTCTTTTCCCTCTACTGTAAAGACTGTTCTTGGAATGAGATCTGTACTGCTTTACATTTCAAAGGCCATCACTCTTTTTTCACCCTTCTTTTTTACTTTCAATAGAAGAAAAACTTTAATGATTATTTTTGTCAAGAAACCCTAAAGAAATAGCTTAAGAGTAGTTCTAAATCACTTTTGAAAATGGCTGTCCAGGACTCTTGGAAACAAAGGGCTTAATGGTATTTGTCTTCATTTTGAAGGAACTTTGCAAAATTCAGAGCCTGTCATCTCAGCTACTTGAATAACAACATTGTACACACACGTGGCATAGCTCCTTTCTTGTGGAAAAGGGAAAGAAGCCACACCACACGGCAAGCAAACTACTCCAGACCAAACCAGCAAACTGACAGGGAAATAAATACTCTGCTTTATAATTCCATATACTCTAGGCTTTACTAACTTCCCAACTTGCTCTGCTGAAAAGAATAGGGCTGAATTTAGCAGAGAGGATAGCAGAGCTGTAGTGACCGGTAGAATATACCTGTCTGCAGCAATATGAGTGATTTTCTTCAAAATAAGCATCACCGTTGTGATCATTATTCCTACTCCACCCTGCAAGGTTTTGAGCACCTTCTATAAATAAACACCATTCAGTTAAAGCGTGGAAAAGGCCGCCTCTTTTTCAGACTGCAGGATGGAATGCATCTACAACTTACCTGATTTAACTCCACTTTTCCAGTGTTGCAATCCCAAGGCAAAGGCATATTTTCTCCAGTTCAATTCACATAAACGCATTTTTGTACAACAGAACAACGCCACGAGAGGGCATCCCCTTGCTTTTTTTTTTTTCTTCAAATCTCATACTCGACGTTTTTAAAGAGAACCTTCTTTCTGTACTACTTTGCATCTGAATATTTTGCATTTAGATGCCATCTCAACCCCTCTCAAACACAAAAATGGAATGTGATAGCTCAAACCAAGCCATTTGGCATTCATAATGGTCAAGAAGCAGTTGAAACTAAAGCTACTAAACCTACCAGAACTGAAACAAATGGGGGGGGGGAGACTGCACATCAGCTCCGCACTGACAAATAAGCTGAATTTTTTGATGAAACATTACACACATTTCACTTATGCTGCAAATGCTCAACATGTTTAAAACACCAGTTGCTAAATACAGTGTTTAGCACACAAACAAAACATCCCACTCCTACAATTTCAAGGCAGTAAGAGCTCAGACAGCATTCTTGAAGCAGAAGCTTTTATTTCTGCTCTGTCGTTTGATTAAACTGTGCAACTGCACAAGTCAGTGCTTCCCAGCTGGTAAGTCTAATTCATCAATCCATCTCTATAGAGAAATTACTCACCAATTCCAGGATATATAAATTCCCACTGATTCCTCTTCCCATTTTTCAGGTGGTTAAATTTATGACCTTAGTCAATATACAAATCCACTTGCAATTGCAAATTGAACCATAAATTAGGTCACACTCTAAAACCTAGCCTAATTCTATCCAGAATAAGTTTGATAATGCAGCGTGCTTATCATTTTGTCTCCACAGCCAGGTCAGAGGTTTGCGAGAAGGATCTCAGCCCTGCAGCTCTTTCTTTTAGCTCTTCCAGTGGCACTGGAATGCACCCAGTCTTTCATTGCTGCACATCCACCGAGTACGTGGCTTAGAAGGGATGAGCATACCTTCATGAACCAAGCGCATACAGACCAATAATTAGCTTTTGTTGTTGTTGTTACCCTGAGAGATTTGGTAACAGCCATCCACCGACCCTCAGCCACACAGGTCAGCAGGTGCTAGCAACACAGGAAGTTAGTTCTTGTTCACACTGTTGCAGGAAAAAAGGAAAACCATTTATGACAGTAGCACAAAACTACAAAGACAGAGGAAGAGATACCTTTTGCTGTAACTGCTGTACATCTTCAGCTCTCTAAATGATATGAAGAATCTGGCCCTTCCGCACCTTTGAAAACTTTGCTCCAGATTTTCTTTAGACTCCCCAGTCTGGGTTTCGTGCCACCGCCCTGACCAGACTGGAGGGCTATTTTGGCTGAAACAGCTATCAACACTCTTCATCATGCCCAGTACAAGACAGCTGGAGCTCCTGGAGAGTCCCCCACTGAAGGGCCATGATGATCAAGGGACTGCAGCACCACTTACATGAGGGAAGGCTGAGAGGGCTGGGACTGTTTAGCCCAGAGAAGAGAAGGCTCAGGGGAAGTCTCATCGACGGGTATAAATAGCTGAATGGAGGGTGCAAAGAGGGCTCTTTGCAGTGGTGCCCAGCGACAGGATGAGAGGCAGTGGGCACAGACTGAAACCCAGGAGGTTCCACCTGAACATAAGGGAACTCTTTGCTCCTACTCTGAGGGTGTCCAAGTACTGGCACAGCTTGCCAAGGGAGGCTGTGTAATCTCCAGGCTTGGAGATATTCAAAAGCTGTCTGGACAGCAGAGATACTGCAATAGTAATATTATAATAGTATTAATTCTTGTTGGGAGTCCTGGAGAAGTTCCATTAACAGTAAAGCATATACATATCCCCATCCTCGGATGTCCTCAAGGCCAGGCTGGATGAGGCTTGGAGCAACCTGGTCTAGTGGAAGGTGTCCCTGCCCATGGCAGGGGGGTTGGAACTGGATGGTCTTTAAGGTCCCTTCCAACCCAAACCATTCGAGGATTCTATGATATGTTTCAAATAAGCAAACCATAAGAATACACCTCAATGACCTGCATTTCCACTAGAAACAGGAAAAATTACTTACCTGTTAATTTTCACGTAACCTTACTTCTTTAAAGGAAGGACAAATGCCTGCAGGAACAGCAACGACCGGCAACAGTCAAAATAACGTAGGTGCCTTTTCAGTATGCTGTGGTCAGGCACACATGGCCCTGACCGTACAAACTGTTACAGCCTGGATGCCAGAAGAAAAACTGACAGAGACAAGACATCAAAAACTTAGTGTATTGTTTCCTTCACCACGTTGTGCCCCCTGTATTGGCCACACATCCCTCTCACATTTCTTGATGCAAAACGGTTACACTCAGCCTGTGCTCCTCCATTTATATATCAGATGTATTTGCTTGTTCTTTTCTGACTTTCTTGAAAACATTACGTTAAGGATCATTCCTTTATTCAGAGACCACGCAGTAGGAGAGGCAGCAGGCAGAGTGCTGGAACGAACATGAAGTATTCCTACACCCACTTTCCACCCTCCTCAACCACAACACAAGGTTACAGGTAATGGTGAAGCAAAGGCTGAGGAGAATGGAAACGAGGAATGAAATATCAGTTCCCATACCTCTCTAAGCATAGAGAACTATGGCTAGAGGATAGAAATACTTCATATTCACCATTATTAGTGACACCCTTCAACACAGCAGCATTGACTGAGATGAGACATCCAGAAAGGGCAAATATTTGACAACATCTGGCAATCAGAGGAACTGCAGCTACTAATAAGAATCTGATCTTTCTGTGTCTGTCTCACTTCTTCATGTATGACCATACAGATGAACACATTTCCTGGCACCCAAAGTAACTGATTCATCTAAGGGGATTAACTCCAAGGTCTTCTAGTAGAAGTCTCGAGTAGAATGCCGATTAGTTGACTAGCAACAAAAGGTCCATAAAATCCATGCTTTTTTTGTTGCTCTACAAAAAATTTAAGCTAGAAGTTTGGAAAACAGCTGCAATAGCCATTAGTATCTGGGATCCGAATGCTTCTTTGAGCCCAACAAATGAGAAACCCATCCAAACTCACATCCCCTCTAATTCATGCCTGCATCTCAAATCCCTACAACAGACAAAAGGGATCTTTCTGCACAAGGAAATCAAAACAAAACACTTCTGTGGTCTGTCTTCAGGAGAAGATGCAAGGTCAGATGTCATTCCTAGCACAGGCTTTTGAAGACACCAAGACTGGCATTTGCAGAAGCTGTTAAGGGTTCAAAGTTGCTAACTAACACACCTGAAACACCAGTGACATGCCTATGGTAATGTTTTCTGCACTTCAACATCATTCCTGCAAATGGTCACCAAACACCCCAAATCTCCAACCAGTAACACGCTGAAGAGCTGCGGCTGCCCTGTGCAGCTCTTTGGAGTATTTGGTACAAACGGTTGGACAAACAGTCCTGTTGACATAACTTTTAGAAAGCAAGCTCAACTTTCAGATTCTCTCTTCCTGTTTGCCCTCCAGCACAAAAACATGTATGATGACCATCGGAGCTAGTTTCTTAGACAGACAGAAAACATTTCCAGAAGTTACACATTCTAATGTGGTAAAAAAGCCTCAAATTCTCTATCATGATTTCTACTTCAGTTTTCATTACATGTTTACCCACTTCTTCTCAGACCGGGAACCAGAACATATTTAGCACAGAAGTTACTAATGCAACAAGCAGCTGAACAGCACACATTCATCCTGTTGCTGCAAACAGCTGAGGAAGTCAGAATAAATGTAACACAAGTATACAAAGAGTCCCCAAATGTTTATTTAAAGAAACATGTCCAAATGCAGCATTGCAAACTGAGAGAGTGGAATGCCAATAGTCAAGATAACGTATGCTGAGTTATGTTTTCTTTGATAAACTAGCACCATTGAATCACAAGTCACAGACTAAATTATTTCTAGAGGTGTAAAAAAACCTCCACCATTATAAAACTTCTATGAGTTCTATTAAAATTTGGTTCTCAATTTACTACTCCTAAAGAGATGAAAGCAGTCGGAAGTACAAGTTTTTTGTATCTAGTCATCGTTCAAGTTACCCATAAAACACAGTTTATTCTTAAGTCTAAACATCCTGATCAAGGGGGAAAAATGTCTAAAAGTCAGCTTCACAAGTCTTTACAAACTAAACAAGTAAGAAAGATCTACTGTGCTATAAATATACACAGTACAATATGTACAAGTCTGATCTTACAAAATAAGAGCTTCCTAATCCATAAAAATACTAACTCAACTACAAAATTTTCTTAGCATCTAGTCAAGCTGTCTCAAGCAGTCACTATATCAAATCCCTAAAACACCAATCTGTTCCACAGCACAGCAGCTTGAACATGTTCACAACGGGAAAGAGCCCAACACCACCATAAAACTGATTTCTAATCCTAATTTCCCACTGAAGTTTAGTGGGAATGTTAGTGTTTGCTATCTATCTTAACGTCACAAGACCTTTACGTATTTCTAGACTGTGTTTGAACTATTCAAAGTGCTGAAAGTGCGATCAAAGAATAGAGTTTTGTATCGATTTTCCAGTACGCCCTTCCCTGGCACTGGCAACAACAGCCAAGTGCTTATAGGTCTGAGAGGTCAAAAAGGCACACGCTCTTTTGTACACGCTCAGGTAAGCATGCACAGATACACACATGCACTTTGCTTTGAAGACCTGCCCACAAATATTAAAATGCTTCTTTCTGAGGAGGAAACATCTAGAATTCCTTACAAGTGGTCTAATGCAGGTGCCTCGAATTCATAAATGCCTTGACACACATTGCTTAAAACGACTGAGATGGTGGTGAAAAAAAAGAAAAAGGGTTTGTTTTTAAACTTATGGTATCCAAGTATTGCCCTGGAATACAGAGAAACAAGGTTGATGCTCTCTCACTCTGTATCAAGTGACGTCCAAGTTACAGCAGCCCATGTGATTTACCATTTCATGACAGTTCACACGGCATACGTGAGCATACACATCCATGTAACGCTCCCTCGGTATTTGTTCTTCTACTGGAGACCATCTGCAGTCTGAATGAAAATAAAAGTGTTTGAAGAGTGTTCTAAGCAACATCCTTTTGTACTTAAGACGTACAAGTAAAAGAAATAACAAAACTGAGCCGCGCCTCAACCAGAATGCAGACTTTCACAGGTACACAAGTTAACTTCTCTTCCTTTTCCCTTTCCTTCCCTACAGTAGTCTTCTACGACATGCATCGTAATAACTAGTGCTGTTAAAAACTAAGAACATATCCTTCTTGACAAAGTTAACGAATTTTTCTAGTGGGCACATGGGCTTGCTGGAACGTTTATAATAATCCCTGCAAAACGAGGTCTGGAACGTGACATCAGCGCCATTGTACAGGATGCGGATAAAGTGTTCTTTGGGTCTCTTCCCATCCTGCCACAGCTCAAAAACTAATCTGGCAGCAAATCTTGGAAATCTGGCCTCTGTAACGCCCAAGGCACTAAGGACAGGTGACAACGTGACATCATGTGCAGAGTAAAGAACAAACAACTCTTCTTTCTTCCCTTCCGCAATGCGCTGCAGCCGATTAACAGTCTGGTTGAGGAGAGGATGAGTAGCCAATAGTGCATACAAGAAATAAAGTTTCTTTTCCTGTCTTTCTCTCTCATCCTCCAACTGGTGTCTTTTGATTACTTTGAAGTGTTCCATCCCAATGCAGCCAGTTTTGGTACACGGAAAACTGACATTGTGGCAAAAATAGCACAAGAGAGAATCTATAGGGTTAGAAGCTCTCAGCTGCCTAGTGGGAATGCCTACAATCTTGGCCATATCTACATATATTTTCTCCAAATCATTGTTTTTCACCCGTAAACTGTACTGTCTGCGCTGCTCCTCTTCTAGGTAGTGGTTTCGCATAGGACAGTCGCAGCTTCCAGAGCAAAAAATGGTGCTCCACTGATGCCTCATGTTAATTTTCTTCCAGTCAAAGTCTGGCAGGAACGTGTAGAGCAGCGCCAAAGCACTCTGCAGGGTTCGACTTTTCCCCGTTGTCTCCAAGTAGAGCTGTTTCGCTGTCCAGTCGCTCAGAAGCAGTTTATGTTTTTTGATATAGATTTCTCGCAACAGTTGTCCATTTCGCAAGTGTTGTACAACCCCTGAAGAGATATTTTTAAAGAAGTTACAACACATGATTAGAATCATGTAAGTTTTGGAGAAAACTAAAATACAGAGCTAGCAGTCTTACTGATAAACGCAGAGTGAGTTAAGAGGTTACAAAATTCAACGCTGAACTTCACCTATGATTGACCCCTAGAAAATTGCACAAAATAGGAGGTACTTGCTACTCTACAGTATCTCTCAGATACTAAAAGCTAAACTGACATACAGATAGAAAAATACGGTTTCATAAAATTTATTTAAAACCTTAGTGGTTTAATGTTTGATCTTTGGACTAGAGACACAGACTGAATGTGTCGCAGCCTTCCAGTACCTGAAGGGGCTACAAGGAAGCTGGGGGGGACTTTTTACAAGGGTCTGTAGTGACAGGACAAGGGGTAACGGGTTTAAATTGAAAGCAGGGAGTATTAGATTAGATATCAGGAAGAAGTTCTTCCCAGAGAGGGTGGTGAAGCTCTGGAACAGGTTGCCCAGAGAAACTGTGGATGCCCCATCCCTGGAAGTGTCCAAGGCCAGGCCGGATGAGGCTTGGAGCAACCTGGTCTAGTGGAAGGTGTCCCTGCCCATGGCAGGGGGGTTGGGACTAGATGGTCTTTAAGGTCCCTTCCAACCCAAACCATTCTGTGATTCTATGATTATAAAAGGAAGATGGTTATGGAGATAGATCCACACTGCACCCAAGGCAGGTTTTCAGACAGGCAGGGGATGCTGTGCTCCCTGCAAAGTTTGCAGCCACTCAAAGTACCAGTAGTCAGTAAATGATTACACAGAATGTAAACTAGTCTGTAAACTCACAAAACACAGTGGTGAGGTGTGGCAATCACATCAAACTTCCTTTTCCACCTTCCTTCACAGGAAGTACCCAAACTGCTTGATAATTCTCCCACTGATACTCTGCCTTTATCCAGCTAGAAAGGAAGAGGGTGTGCATCCTTCTCACACGCCAAAACCTTTACTCCACCATCCACCTTGCTTGTGTTATCCTCTCACAGCAAAGCAACAGGCACAAACCCTTTATACACTAGAACATTTACGTCACTCACTACAGGCAATAGGATTCACATCTAGTAACTCAGTTACAAGCTGCGTGCAGTGATGAATCCATTTTCCCACGTGACGTGCTGTGTTAGGAAGAGTACCTCAGTAACCTGATAAAATCTCTCCTGAGGTCACTTTGCAAGACCTGACACTGGCCTAACACAAACATTTCTTCTGATGGGATCCCAGAACATGTGAGAATTTAACAGGCAAGTTTTGGACCAAAAATACAGGAGAATCCCAGAAAGACAGTTGTCAAAAGGAAAACGGTGCTAACTCCCCAAATCTTCAACATTATTTTCATTCTCTCTAATGAGTCTCCAAACTCACTGACTTTCCAGATCCACTGTGATACACTCTATGGTAACTTAAAAGAAAGGTGTGGGGATAAAATAGTATGGATTAATGTGAAAATTTGAAAAGACACAGGAGAAAAGCATTATTCGTGTGAATTTCAAAGTAAATGAATGTTACTAACCCTTTTCACAGTCACATTTGCACCCAGTTGTACAACAGCATGTGGAACCTGATGATCTTTAAGGTCCCTTCTAACCCAAACCACTCTGTGGTTCTATGATTCTGTGAAAATCTGTTTCTTACAAGGTGGCAACTTCTTTCTATACTTCTGCCTTCCCACTTTTTGTTCCCCTCATATTTTCTATTCCCTGCTGACAGCAGACAGATTCTTTCCAACGGTATTGCTCTGATCCAGCACTACCTCTGCTTTTGTTCTCCAAACCCTTGGTCTCTTTCCAACATTCCCAATGCCCCCAGCACCACAATACTCCCAGCTCTCCACATACTTTCTTCTACATAATCAAATCCCTGACTGCAACACTTGCAGCTACCTCCCATCTCCCCCATGCTTTTGGCACAAGCGAAAGGCACATGCTCACTGGCAGAGATGAGCAGCCTTTCTCTTTCAGCAGTAGTACCAATGAAGCCTCAAAACTTCATTTTTCAAAGAAGCTGATTGCAATTTAATTGCTGATATTTTCACCTTTTCTCCCAATAACCAGCTCATCAGAACTGATAGCTGGAATAAGAAACAAGCTTCATTTTGCTGTGGTGAAAATACACATTATTGAATACGCCAGAAGACGTGCTTTATTGCAAAGCTTGGGGCAGGAGGGAAGGAGGATGGAAGAAAGTACTAGATGTTTACAGGTTTTACAGTTCCCATAATAAAAGCATCAAACAGGTCTGTTACAGCTGAATCTCTTGCTGGGGACACAGTAGTTACATGCAGGTAACAACTGCCAACAAGGTGGCTGTTCTGCAGTTTTTGGGCCACCTTGAGTGACAAACTGACCCATAGCAGCGTACTCGATCCTCCTCAGGAGGGGCTGAGCAATGCCACTTTTCACAAGGGTGACAAAGCAATTTTGTGGGGGAGCAACATCAAGGAAAGGTGCTTTGACTTGATATAAATAAAGTTAAAATTGATGCCAAGTGTGATCAATCTGTCATAGAATTGGCCAGCGTGGTTTCTAGAGCTGTTACCACTTCCATGGTAAAGTGTCTAATACTTTATTCATATCCCTAGGCTACTGACCAGCATTATAAGCTTCCCACAGAAATGCATTTATTTCGATATAAATAAAAAGGGGAGATCCCTTTCCATGCAGACTGCATGTAACAGAGCAGAAGAGAAGACAAAGCTGCTATGGAAACTCACCTGTCTGTGTGAGCTCGCCCATCTCGCACAAAGAATGACTCGGGTAACGAGGCAGGCTGCTGAGGGAACCCTCCATTTGGGCTGCAGACCCTTTGGACATATGTTTAATGAAAGCTTCAAGTTGAGGATGGGAAGGTTTCCTGGAGAGGTAAAACAAAATGTGAGAACTTCCAAAAGCACATGGGAAAACAGCTCAGGACAGTCAAGTATGCGAAGTATGTCAGCTCAGAACTTTGATGGCGTGAGGTTATTTCCCGCTGAGCCAACACCTGCTCTTACTCAGGACTTTTGCAAGTACACAAAAGAAATCTACCCACTTACCACCAAAGAGCTACAGGGAAACTGATGTCTTGTTAAAATTATACCTTTCAGTAAGCAACCTGGAAGGATGTTTTCCGTTGTTTTGAACGCAGTCACTAATATTGTTGTGAATTATAAACAAATCCTCACCAAAAAATGCTCTCTGCAGTTTCTGAGGTACCACTGCACTTCAACCCCACACACAGCCAAAGGCACCAACAATCTAAGGGGGTTCAAATAACCAGTATTTTAAGCAGATGATCTCGAAGGCATGCTCAAGTTTTGTAACGCAGAAAAGTGATTGCAATCTCTTTATTTCTAATTAATTCAGGCTTCAAACCAAATAGCCCATGGAGCCTCAGCTAAGTGGCACCTGGAAAGTAGTATCCACCAGCCCCATTAAAATGGTTTTGAGTATTGGGCTAGTACACGGGAAGAGAGAATCCCACATGACTGGACACTTAAACAGGTAAGATACCCTCACAATGAAAGTAATGGATACAGCTGGAAAAAAGACACACGCACAAAAGCCCAGGTTAACCCACTGAAACGGAACTCAAGTCAGGGAAAGAATGCTTAGATCTCCTAAAGCGTATCTCTCAGACACACTACAGGCTGGGTTCACTGCTGTGCCACAAGCCGCCTATACAGAACGGGCCACACACAATGAAATTGGAATGGATTACAAGCTTTAAAAAATAAAATGCAGGATCTCACTTCCACAACAGAAATCCATTGTATAGGGATTTCTTTGTTAAATGTCAACGTTCAACAAATGCAAGAGTCACCTCTACTTCTGTGCAGAACTAAGTCAGAAACTGCTTGGCAACCTACCCCTGCCCCGATGGCTCTCATTTTACTAGGACTTTCAGCCTGAATACAGCAAATACCTTTTACATCACTCACAAAAAATATGTTTATATATAAAAAGAAATGAAATTTGGTCAGAGAACTTCCACAGAAGCCTGGGGTTTGTGTTTATTGTTTGTATTCACACTTCGCTAGAATGATAAACCCATTTCATACAAAAACCTCAGGTCTGAAAACAATTTCCAGAGTTGCAGGAACCAGAAGAGGGAGCAATAACACTGACGTTGGAGTAAGTGTCTGGAATCAAAGTCCGCCTGGACAAAGACATTCACGCTGACATGGAAGAGCCAAGGGAGAAACTCTTAAAGGAGGAAACCCCTCTTGCAGGGCTGCGCTCATAGCATGCAGCCCTGGGAGGTCTCCTACAAATCAGTGCCTCTTTCAACAGACAAGCAGCTCACTGTCACATCATTTCATAGAACCTGAATTTCACAGAATTAATTTACCTTCAGGAAAAAAAAAAAAAGAAATCTTGGCAGGAAAATGTTACAATAAATTGTGGTACAACTGTCAATACGAAAAAAATGCAAAATGAGACAAATAGCAAAAGGAGAGAAAAATATCAAAAGAATTATTTTTATTTTTACTTCAAATTGAAAGGAAAGCCAGCCAATTTATGACATTCTAAACCCACAGCTGCTCCTGCATAATTTTAACAACGCAAATGAAGATTAATATTCGAGAAGCAGAGGTACATAAAAAGGCTTTGTTCCTCTCTCAAGCAAGGGAGGCTTCCCGTGGACTAAGCACACATCAGAAAGCCTAATCCAGCTCCAGATGTGAATTCCTAACAGAACTTCTTGTACATCTCACTATTTTCTCAGCCCAGCAGTGCAATCAAAAGTGGAAGCATTAAGTTGAGAAAATTAAATTAAACCTTTAGCAAATAGCTTTTTAAGCTTATTACAGACGTAGCAGGCTGAACGACCGATTCTCAAAACTTTGCACTTTAAAAAACTCTATACATGACTAAACCGTCAATCATGATTTTCCTCCAACCCTGTTTACTTAATTAGCAAGTTCTGCAAATACATGTGCAAGAAAACGAAAATAACCACATTCTCTACTGCTTCTTTTGCCGCTTTGCTTACAGAAACCTGAATTCTAATGGCATCAGACCTGTGCTGATGAAAAACAGTCAGCAATCATTGTGGGAAGGAAGAAAGGGAAGAAGAAAGGGAAGTATTTATCAGCGCTTTGCAAAAAGATTTTTCTAAAAAATGGCAGGCAAGATACACTAAAATCTGGGATATAATAATAAAATATATGATAACTGACAAAATTATATTCCAATCCATCAATATACCTTTTCATATACATAGGTAGATGCAAGTTACCTAATTTTGGATTACCTTATTTTTAAAGTGAGCACACGTTAAGCATGTGCTTGCAGAAAAGAACTAGGACGTGTGACAGACATACTTCCGAATATAAATTGAAAGCTTACTACTTGTTAAAGGTATTCCAGGAGAAGAAAAAAGAAAAACCAAACAATTAAACAACAGAAATAAGAGCTATTCTGTCTGAAGGGGACTGACATTTCAGGCTACAATATACTTTTATCCTAAATGTAATTCTCACATAGGTAACAAAATTCTAAACATACCAGCAATCCTCCTGATTAACCCCAAACAACTGAGCGAATAAAAAACTTTGTTTTCTCAACAGCAAAACTTAGAGCACCACTAAGGCTACTAGCTAACAAAGGACTCCCCCTCCCCGCCCCAAGATTTCTCCTTCATTTAGAATCTGAATCCTCCTGTTGAATTGGCCAATTTGCAGATGCCGCAGGAGATGGAGTATCTAGGCAACACAGCTAAGACTGCTGGGACTGTGTGAGCAGGAAGCAAAGAAAATTACTCAGTTGTATAGCTGAAAAGACTGAAATATCCTTAAAATGTTCTTTCCATAAAAGTAACCAGACAGTAAAATGGACTACAGAGATACCCTTCAGTAATTTGCTGGACATAACGATGGGAAGCTACCGCATTTGGGAAACGTATTAATACAGTAAACATTTCCAATTTTGTCAGAGCATGGACTGGCTTTTCACCTAACACCACTAGTAACAGCCATACTTTTTCCTAGCCCTGAACATTTATTTCCCATTTTTAATGTCTGTCATTTTGCCTTTCAATGATTTCATTTTTGTAGAATAAAACAAATTTTATCTGTAACAAAATTGAGGACACTTCCTTTCCCTCAAATAATGAATTCAGCTTGTCTTTTTGTTATTCACAAACTAAACACTGGGATAACAGATCGCAGAATTAATAATGCGGTTTTCACGCACCAGTATTAAAATTGACCAACATTTAAATCCCTACTCAAGATTTAAATACCTTATTTCTAAATGTCTTTAAAAGGCTCTAATACCAAAACGACATATCTCTATTGCTACACTGTAGCCAGAGTACTTGGAAAAAAATCACACTCTGCAACTACCTGAACCACACGTGTATCTTTTTCAGCAAGAGAGTTGACATCCTTCAACAGAAATTTCCCTTATCCTTGTTTAGATACAAAAATGTAGAGGTTTGGGTTGGTTTTTTTGGTTTGCTGGGTTTTTTTGAGAAGCAAACACTAATTTGCTGGTTATTCTGATTTAGCACAGCAAAGTGAGAAATACAGTACCAGAGTGAGCATATGCACATGACACCTCGGAAAATCTTGGATTTCTTTTTCTTGTGAAGATTTTGGATGGCTTAGCTATAATGGCACAAAATACTGGGTCAGAAACATGCATGAAAATACATTTATTGAACCTATTATATATGTCCAAAGGTATGAAATACAACTCATACAGCTCAGCATTAAGTTCAAAAGTATTATACAGCAAAGCCTCAAGCCTTGCAGAGTAGCACAGAAACACTGTTCTAGGACATTTTTGCACCCCAACCCCATGAGACTAACTGAATTTAAGACTTCGAGACCAATATTTAGGAACTATGGGGCTTTCTGCCCCTGGATAAAGTGATGTTCAGACTGTTTGAGTGCAGGAAAGTCTCTCTTGGCAGGAGGTTAGACCTTTGAGCTAATTGCCTTTGCTTAAAAAAAGAAAAAAAAACATCCCAACATGAAGGCTGCTGCTAGCCTTGCTAGGTAACTCACAGACCAAGAAGAAAATCATCCTTGCTTCTCAGGACCACTCAGCAAAATATTGGTATTGATTTCTATTGCCTGCTTGTGAAACATTTTCTCCCCTAGTGATCCTTGTGAGCAGAAACTGGTTTTATTAAACCATAACTAGAAATCAGATCAAGAGCAAGTTTTCTTCTTTCTTTAGACCTAAACTGCAAATCAGACCAACAAGGTCAATTTTGGTAAAAATTCCCCACCTCTCCATCTTTAAGTTTATTAATTATAGACTACTTTTGACCAAAATTAATTCCATGATGGGAACAGGCTGAGATTCCTTTACTATTCTTTCTTAACTAAGCTATCGGACCACTGAAGTAGTGCCTTATTTCTAGGATGCATCCTGTAAAATGAAGTACAGCAGAAGCCTCATTTCTTCAACAGACCTGAAGGTGAAGAAACCACAGAATTTAATCAGTCCGCCAACTGATTAAACTGAATACTCTTTTAAACCACCTACAAATTTCAGACTACATATCTACAAAAATTGCAAAGTAAATCTATTTAAGATGAAGTGCAGTGTTGAAGAAACAGATGTGGAAAGACATTATCTTGACAAGACTACATGCAGCTACAGTTTATTTCATAATTGACATGTTCATAAAGAGTGGTGTAAATAATGTACCTTCACCACCATAGGAGATGCTACACACAAAAAAACTGTTGGTCAAAGTTATAATTAAGAGTACTGTGATAAAAAAAATAATTATTGAGATCAATTACTAAGAATCCTTTATTTAAAAGATAAAACTGAATAGTTAATCAAGTAAAAAACAGATTATGGATGCTTGCAGAACTGAGGAGGGGTAAACTTTCTATTCATCTCACCTCTGTTACTGCAGAATCCTGTCCCCTCACAATACTATACCCCAGAGTTCCGCAGGAGATCTATGTGCCTCAGGAAAGAACTTGTGGGAAGTAGACATTGATACAAATGAGATACCGATGCTTTTTTTCTTTCCATATGGCATTTATCCATGCAAAAGTCATTTTTGTTAGTAAACGCAGAATTCGCAAAAGGTGAGAGGACCAAACTTCTCACAAGGAGCTGCAGAACCTTCAGTGTGTCACTTGGTGAGTCAACATGAGCACACCAGGCACACACCAAATGAATTTTGTAATTGTATCACACCAGATCATGTCTGCTAACTGTACCAAAAGCAAGTCCCTTTTCTCTTTACTTAAAAAGCAAAATGAGATTTTATAACTTCAAGAAAAAAATAACGTTTTGTGTGAAGTTCAGGGAGACAAAAAAAGTGTTAAAGGACTAGAATGCTTCTATTTAGAAGGCAAATGAATGGAAGAGGCACTACAAACCACAACAGATTATTGTAGCCCACATAAAAGATCCTTAAGGCAGGATCTATTCATAGATTTGTTCATAAAGTTCTTAGAGCTTTTACATTTTTATAACAAACCCTACAGCCATCTAGACTACTTCGCTGCTCTTCTGAGTCTTCAAGGCCTCTTCTGGCTTCTCTAGAGATCTTTCTTCACCTAACTCTGGTCTGGCTTTGACCTTGCTCCCAGTCAAATCCACACCTCCTTTAGCTCACAGTAGGAACCTTGCCTCTCCCACACTTTTCTCTCTCTTTTTTTCTGGCAGTTTCAAGACATGTGCATATTGAGCCTAAAATTCAAATATTTGTTACTAAGCTTCTTATGATTAACATCAACACCTCTCAAAACGCCTTAAAGTATATGCTAATTAACCCAGCATACTATCAAATTATGGCAGTCTTCTGAAATCATTTTAGCATCTTCCAAAAAAAGAATTTCTTCTCAATCTTGCATGCAAACTCAATGAAGAAACATTGCTTTTTTTATTGTTATTTTGACACTATAAATGTAAGATACAAGGGGAAAAAGAAGTGGGAGATTAATTTATTCCCCTCCAAAAGCAAACACTAGAATGAAAGGATTTTCATAATATCATTCAATTAATTTTCTTGAAGAAAAAAGTATATTTTATTCAGCTCCCTTTGGAAATTTGCATGCAGAACAATGAAAATAATAATAATATTAATTGAAGTTTTAGATGGAATAAATCTCCAAAGCATTTAATCCACTTGCTTATATTCATTCCACACTTACATGTCACAATCCATAATTCACAAAACCAAAGCGTGACCTCAAGGCTATTTTGCATACCCATTAGAAGTCCAGGGGACTATAGCATAATCTCCTTAATTAATGAATTCCATCAGCTGAATGCCAAGTCAAATAAAGAACAGACTGAATACGAGCAGCATAGTTATCTGAAACTAAAGTCCAGAAAGCTTAAACAAGCCACACTTTCAATCAGACATCTCAACTTAATTACACAGCATCAAGAAACCTTCAGTTCAGAGGTAGCAATTATATAGCTTGTAATACTCTCAATCTAAATACGTTTACAATCAAGCACCAAAGTCACATCACAAAGGAATATAAGGATGACAGCCACACGTAGGAAATAGCTTCCTGATGCTACAGTAAGAAGTGTTCCATCCTAAACAATGCAGAAACAGTAACAATTCTAGCTTTATTCGGAAAGGTCAGCTTTAGCACCTCTGGACAGAATGGTACAGAGCCAACTCTTCTGATCTTTCTGCTGCCCTTTCAAAAGCTGGCCAGGAGATTCTATTTTATATAAACTTTATTCTCAAGGACACAAGGTCTTTTTGGTCCCTCCACTCATTTTTAGTGGCTGTGAATGGTAGTGGATGTATGACCTATACATTGGTGTTGTAATGCTCTATAAACCGGAAACAGCCCAGGGTAGGTACACTGCTTGCCCCCTCACATCCCGCCACCCTGCTCGCTGAACGGCTTGACTCGGTCATTCTGCTGGCACTGGCAAAAGCTGCACTACCTCCTCGCCTTTTGTGGATAGTTGGTCTGACTCCAGAGCCTTCATGTTGTTTTAATTGCCTGAAACTGAGGTGGAAACAGCTATAAAAGCTCTTCTGGAAAACACAAAACTGAGGTCTCCTGTGGCACTGCAATATTGAGAAATACAGCTACTCATCCAACACTATCACTTGCAGTTAACATCTTTGCAATGAAGTTGTCTCACATAAATTCTAACGTGACAGATAATGAGCAAGATCAGAAGATGAGAGCCTTTAAGAGCCCCAAAAGCAATCTAGATCGTATTCCTTTACTTAGTATTTCATGCTGAAAATAATCTCACCCCTTAAAGGCAGGTCATTAAAAACGTTATCATAGCTATTAGCAAATTATTCCTTTTTCACCCTGGTAGAGAAATTAATTGCCCACACAACTGTATGGCAGAGAGAACTGGAGTTTAGTCTCCTATCTGCAACCTCGGGGCTGCATATCTAATTTCAGAACATCAGTCGGCTTGCAGCGGGCACAGAACACTGTTGGGCTTGGGCACCTCTCGAAGAAGAATTCAGACTTCTCTTGGAGGATGTCAGATAGAGCCCTGAATGCCACTTCTTGACCAAACAAGCATTTTGGTGGAAGTTGATGTATGAATAAAGAAAATAAGCAGCCAACACGATAACAAAGTAGTGTGTTTTGTTTGTTTTTTCTTCTTAATTGCCGTATGTAAAAAGTCCCAGACCACTGTCGCTTACAAAACTTGTTCACATAGCCAGAAAATCAGATATTTTGGTTTGTGTTCATAGACTGGCATTCCAAAATAGTAGTCTCCGTTCAAAAAAGGATATGGTTTTGCCCAATTTCTGATTTTGATACTCGTACCAAGGAGCTAGGAAAGGTGTAAGCATTTATACACACTCTAAAACCAGTGTAGTTAGAAGCTATTTGAATCTTCTAAATTCCAATGCCATGCAGGCTACAAAAAGAAGATTCCTCATGTTTATTTTTCTTCCCATTTTACTCTTAAAAACGTATACATTTATTTTTGTATGTTTTGTAGACTAAAGTTTATATATGTGAAATATTGTATTATTCCTCTGTTTAGAGAAAAAAAAAATACAATTGCTTGTAGGGTTACCCAAACGACCAAAACAGTAGCTTGATTCAGCAATAACAGTTACTTTTCAATTACTCAGGCCAGAATAGCATTACAACACTAAGTACAACTGAAGACAGCATTGCAAGTCTTGAAAATTTCAGGACATCTACTAATAAGTGCAACTTCTTTTATGCAGCCAGATATCTAAAAAGAAAAGCAACATATTTCATCTTTCTTCAGAGAAAGATCCAATTTTCTGATCACTTTCTGCCAGCCTTTGTGTCCATTGCTGTGTGTATCTAGTTAGTAAGAGTCTTTAATCAAGCTTCCCATCATCTTGACAAGTATGAAATGAAGCTAGACTTAATGATTAGTTTCAGGTAATCTTTCATATCACTTCAGCATATTCTAGCAACATTCCTACTCTACAATATTACTACTGGTTCTTGGTTTTCATATAATTGAACTAGAAGCTAACGCAGGACCAGATATGAAAATTAGTTTGTTTTTTTCAAATGGAACTGCCGTAGACTAGCTAATCGCAAACCTAAAACTATAATCCATCTCCTCCTTGAGAGAGATTTCCTCAGCAGCCTTTTAAGACAAAGCTGAAAGGATGAGTATTTCAGATACAAATGATAAAATCAAATGCTACTGATGACAGGAAGCGACTAAAATTTTAAGGAACACAGCCCATGAACCTATCAAAGCCAGAAACACGCATTTGATATAAATAATACCACAGATCCTACTTAAAAGCATAAAAAAACCACATGTAATCAAGCAAGTTAGAACACAAGTTGGTGGTTTACATCATCACTGTTTATTTCTACTGCTCCACACTACAATGCATCTTTATCAATGAGTAAACTCTAAACAGGAAAGCAAGGTTCAGCCACACGGAAGAGAAGCAGTTCAGACGACATGTACAGCTCAGACTGGTTCAGGTATGAAGGCAAGCATCAGCTAGCTACAAAGAGATGATGTTAGGCAGAAGCACACTAAACTGAAACACAGAGGTAAATGATGTTTTAGTGGCAGTCAGACGTAGATAACTTACGTGCGACAGTTTTAAACAGCGAGCAGTAACTACAGGAAACAGGTGGTTTTCAAGTAGAAAAAGTTCACTTTCTGTTTAACTTGTATTTGAATAGCTGAATGTACAGCCCCTTTCTCCTGAACTTTGACACAAATGATTAATTTAAGGGAACTCTGATAACCTACATTTCTGAAAAGTAAAAGAAAAAAAACAATAATATCAAACACAAATACCAATTTTCCCATGGCGGTGACCGAGACCTTCTTGTATTCACACCAAAGGAAGCATACTTAGCTAACTGGAGGAGATTCTCAAACACTGCTGTGCTCACAGGTGAATAATTCCTGTTTCAAAGGTAACACTGTACACTGCTGATACAGAGGGGTGGTTGTTTTTTTTTAATCCACGACATTGCACAGAGACTGGAAATCATAACGTAATTCAAGCTGCACAAATTGTTTCCTGAAGAGGAACAAAATAATTATCATTCAAAACACGCACTCAGAAATTATAAAAGCCAAGAATTTTACCTGCTAGGCAGCAACATACAGTCGATGTCAGGCCTCTTTGTCTTGGGAATGGCATACAGCGGATACCTATCACCATGTCGAATCACCACTTGAACTGACACTAGCTTAAAATAATGAGGCGCGTGACCTAAAGTGAAGAGGAAAAAATAATGTTAAAAGTTAAGTAAATGTTACCTCAATCTTACCCCTTTTAAGAAAAAAAGCAGGTATAATTAGCTTGATACTTTTGGTATTGCAATGAGAGAAAACGCTCATAAAAAATTATAACTTACCATCCCATGAAAGATTTCACTTTAAGCTGGAAGACAATTTATACAAACTCAGGTGTTTAGCACATTCTCCATAGCACATCTGAGTCCAACAACCACACAAGACATTACTCAAGCACTGAATTCTGCCAACACAATAACGTACCCTACTTTCATGATGTCTCACTTCCAGACCTGTAATATCTGTCATAATGACAGATTCTTCAGCACATTTAATTTGGAGCTTTTGGACACACTGGTTTGTGATTTATTTTAAATGCATTAGTGGGATATGCTAATGAGGGAATTCATTCAGACTAACTTGCCGCTGCGGCAGCTATGAGGTGAGGGATGCGACTGTGTCTTCTAGCTGACTATGTCTAATGGTTTGGAGCTGCAAAATTAATTACTTCTGGTTGGTTGTTATGTTTTCAGAATTCCAAGTCAACTGTTTTTCAGATGTTAATAACATAATTTGCAACGCAGCTGACGTAGAATAAGCATGAAAATTCAAAGAGTAAGTATCTGTATCACTCCCACCACTTTCAGCTTTAGGCCTCCAGCTGACCACTGACTAGAACCACAATCCCTTCCAAAAATCAAGACGACAGAGAGGGTACAGAGGGAAGGAAAGAAGAACAGCATATTTTGAATGATTGAACATAATTCAGCAAGCAGCTGGCGTTTGCTGCACCTTCTCCAAGCCCCAAAGAACTGACAAGGCACAAAGTTATCGTTTCCAATGACAGCACACCGAAGTAAGCAACCAAACTGTCGTTTGCATTCACAAAGCTTACCTTCCATGCTGCGTTCCGCAATGGTGGGAATATTGCAGTAAACATGAGCTTCGTAAACAGGATCTATCGCAGGAGGCTCCGTCAGCAAATCAGGCATTATTCTCTTTCGGCTTTTAGGATTCAAACCACCTTCCCTGATGGGGTTTACTGGGATTAAATGCACTGAAAGATACAAAACATAGAGCATATACCTTTAGGAGGGTTTAAGGGCATATAAGACTATGACTTTTTTTCTTTTCTTTTAAGCAATTATGCACAAAGACTATGGTTTCCATGAAAGGATGCCACTCTGTAGCTTAGATCTTCGGTGTGAATTTTTCATGATTTACATCATCAAGAAGGCAAGCCCAGAGAGATCTTCAGCAAAGTCAGTGCTTGGCTAAGACTGCTGCAACACAACTCTGTAGAACAACCCTGCCTTTTGTTATCTTCTTGAAGGTGCTTTCTCTGTGTCTCTCACAAAGCTCTAAGAGCATGTGTTGAACCCCAGCCAGTACCTAAGCCCCACACAGCTGCTCGCTCACACCTACCAGGTGGGATGGGGGAGAGAACTGGAAGAGTAAAAGCGAGAAAACTTGTAGGTTGAGATAAAGACAGTTAAATAGGTAACGCAAAAGCCATGCACATAATCAAAGCAAAACAAGGAATTCATTCACCACTTCCCATGGGCAAGCAGGTGTTCAGCCATCCCAGGAAAGCAGGACTCCATCACGCCTAACAATTACTTGGGAAGACATCACTCCAAACCTTCCCCCCTTCCATCTTCTTCGCCAGCTTTATACGCTGCGTGTGATGCCATACGGTCTGGAATATCCCTCTCGTCAGTTGGGGTCAGCTGTCCTGGCTGTGTCCCCTCCCAACTCCTTGTGCCCCCCCAGACTCCTCACCGGTGGGGTGAGGAGCAGAACAGGCTTTGGCTCTGTGCAAGCATTGCTCAGCAACAGCTAAAACATCCCTGTGTTAACAACACTGCTTCCAGCACAAATCCAAAGCACAGCCCCATACCAGCTGCTGTGAGGAAAATGAACTCTATCAAACAGGCCATAACAGGCCCAGCTGCCTCTCACTATTTTAAAACCGACGCTGAAGGACATCAGCAAAAGACAATACAGTTATGATGATGGTACTGCAAACCATTGGGAAAACAAAGTGGTCAAGATTGAAGGGGCAGGAATATCCATAATTTTTCTTACTGATGCCCACCCATACATGGCTACTTTGCCACCTTTAAATACTTTTATCTAAAGAAGATTCACACAAAAATGTTTGTTGAAATGTAACTGAGAGTATCACAAAAAATGTTAAATATAAAGAAATGCAATTAACAGAAATACTACCACTACGTCTCTTGACAGGTAGATTCATGCTGAAGCATATCTGAATTTAAGGCCAGGGTTGCATTGACAAAGTCTCTTTACCTTGTCTTGATGTGAAAGCACTAGTTAATTTATGAGCCTTACAAGACTACACTTGTAATAACAAATTCCCACTTTTTTTTTTTTCCCTGTTAGTATTTTGTGGTAATTGAATGAGACAGCTTTAGAGGTGAAAATTAAGAGGAAAAGTGCATTTTTACCCCTATTCATATTCTGTGGTGAGTGGGGGGAAAAAAAGAGAAAAGAAAAAAAAGAAAAGACAAGAGTAAAATTCTGCTTTGAAATTTATTCTAATTCTTCTGGGTCAGTTCCTCAGTTGCATCTTCATTCCCAGTCCTAATTTTAGAGGTGAATTTGTACCACAATAGAGTTGTGCAGACAAAGAAAACCAATGAAGACAGCAAACTGAAGTGAAGAGCACGTAGCTGTTAATGTAACACAGACTTCTCATTCTTACGCTACAACACACTACTTGAAATATTTCTATGTGGTTTCTCTTTGCCTGCCAAAACCAGAATTCCAGCGTCTTCCATACGCTTGCTAGTGCTGCTGACATGGCCAATACCCACAAAGCGCAGTGGCTAAGCTCGGTTCCAGTGCTTTGGGATGAGGACCCCAAGTAACACAGCCCCTCCTCATACTTCTGCTCGGTCCAAACCATGACAGAGGTATCTTCCACACCGACAGCTAAAGTCTTGTTTGCGCCTCAGCTGTTTTCTCATCTTCCCCTATTCCCTGGACACTGTTAGTGCCTCATGCATCTATGAGGTTTTCTCGGACATCATGCCCCCTTGCTGTCTTCATTTATCCAGTTTCCCAGTTGTTGAGACCTTCTTTGCATGCCTCATCATCTCCAGCTCCCTCTTGCATGGAAGGCTCAATTTGTTCCTCTGTTTTGATACGCCTTATAGCACGCAGAGCAGTTATTTGAAGTTCTTGGAAGAGCTGAGGGTCTCTCCGTATCCAAATATTCCATTCCTGAAACCGTATCCAAATACTCCATTCCTGAAAGTCCTCCTCTGCAGTGTCAATCCTACCTCTGTCTCCCAAGTGGCTTTTCTGCTCCATACGTAACCAGTAAACCTACAAATAGTACTGGACTGACACAGCTCAGACGAGCAAAAAGAAAAAAAAAAAAAAGGGGGAGGGGAGGGGAGGGGAAAAAAAAAAGGAAGGGGGAGGGAGGAAAAAGAAATCCCTCCTATGGGGTTGAAATGCATTTTTTCCAAACCCTGTTCTGCTCTTTCAGCTGTAAATAATTCATAAGCTCAGAATTCTATTATGTAGTTTTCACACAACTTTTTATAGCTTAGCAGTATTTTATATGACTTGTTCTACGAGTTCACAGTAACGTGCACTTGCCCAAAACAGAAGTCTGCCAACGTGTAAAGTGTCATCCTTACATGGTTTGATTAATGGAGTTTTTCAACAGGATTTTTAGACTGCTGGGCCTTTCAAAGCTCATGTTTTACTATGACAGGAATACAGCAATGTAAAACAGAAATGAAACAGATGATTTTGATGTGCATTTCCCACAGCCAGCCCAGTTAATAAAATACATCTGAAACATATTTGGTGCTCTAACTGGAAACTTGGCCTACACTGAAACGATAAAGAATATGTACATATTATTAGAGAGGTCGTTTGACAACAAAAAGGGAAAGAAAACATATTTCCCAATATTCATAAACCTAGAAACTAAAGAAGTTACATAGAAACTACTTTGAAACATTAATTTTGAAAAAGTTATACCTAGGAAAATGTAGAAAGCTAACAGAAACAATACAATTCAAGACCTCAATCCAACTCTGCTTGGTGTCCCACCAAGTTAAAATTGTTTGAAATATGAAGTAAAACGAAACACAGGGGCTGGCATCAATCAAAAGTAAGACCAGATCAAATGCCAAAGAGCAAAGGCTGTCCTGTGAGAGACAGAGGGAAACTGGTCACACGGCAGAACAGCTAAATACTGCTGTGCAATCACTCCTTCGAGACTTTTGGCAGCCCCACGCTGGGATACTGTTTTTTTAAATCAAAATTCAGAGGAAATAAAATCCAAACTCTGATATTAAGTTTAAGGTTTAAAAATAATTTTTATTTTAAATCAAGCCACAGAACCTGAAGACCAAATTTTAAAACTAACGGTTTGACTAAGAAATATCTTTATGAACAAAACCAATGCCATCTGAAACAGGACGTATGGTTTTATTCTCAGTGTACATTAAATATAGCCTATCTAAAGAGCAAGAAGCTAATTCATCTGACTTCCATACCCCCATGTTCCTGCATGACACAAAATACACTAAAAAAGATAAATATTAGACAAGTAGTTTCTAAACGAGAGACAATCATTCAGAAGCGCTTTCAGTGTAATGACTGTGTAGCAATTACCACACAGCAACTAATCCCTTCTGGAGTCAAGTTTATCAAATCAGCTCTTGTACTGGAAAGCCCAAGCAGGGAGCCAGTCTCACATGAATTAAGGCTACAAAACTGACATGAATTTGACAGAATTCAGTACAGCAGAAAAACAAACACAAAGCAAAGTGCAGTTGATGCAGAAGAAACACCAAATACCAAATCACTCCATTACCGGTTTCTTTCCCTCTTGCAGTCCTAGTTTCAGCTTGGGAAAACAAAAGGCATCACCACTGTTTACCAAGAAGAAAGAGATTTAGCCATGAAAAAAAAAAAAATCACTAACATTTACCTAAAACCAGAAAGATAGGCAATAAAACCATTCTCCGTTTCAGTTCTCCCTTGTAGCTCCAACCAGTCCGAGCAGCAGCAGCCCAAGGAGCCATGTTAGTCTCCATTTCCTGACTAAACAGAGACCTGAAGTTTTCATCTTTTATAGAACAGAAGGTCCTTTCAGCCCCATGCAAACATGCTATTTAAAACAGTCCCAAGGAAATGAAGCCACACGGCAGAAATGCAAAAAATCCCACCCCACTGTAGGTAACCTTATGTTAATGGGTAAAGAAAAGCAAATGCGCAAGTCAGGGAGCACAAAAAGTTATTTATCCGTCCTTCACCTTTACAACCCCCTCCCCTTCTGCTCCTAACAGGGCACTAAGGAGGTGCCTGGCACACAGAACACTCGGGTTTCCGAAATCCTGACACTGAACGGAGACTTCTCTCCTTTTGCTCTCTCTCTGGAAAAAATGGAAGCTGGAAAAGAAGTATAGGGAAGAACAAACAGAAAGACGCAGGAAT
>NW_010252800.1:36998-63799 GCF_000690775.1 Eurypyga helias
AAACAAATGAGATGGGGGAAAAGATGAAGATACATGCAGCAAGAAAACCAATCTGGGAAAGGTAGGTGAGGTGCAGGAGGGCTGGAGGGGATGTAATGGGAGGCCGAAGGCACCCATCAGCCTGGGAGCAAAGCAGCCAGGGCACAGCCCCGCAGGAGCGGGACACCCTGCCTTCCTGGGCCTGATCCCTGCCTCCCCGGCCTCATCCTTGCCTTCCCTGCCCCGATCCCTGCCCACCCCCTCCACACACACCCCCATCAGGCCTCATCCCCGCCTCATCCCCACCTCATCCCTGCCTCCCTGGCCCTGATCCCCGCCTCATCCCTGCCTCCCTGGCCCTGATCCCCACCTCATCCCTGCCTCCCTGGCCCTGATCCCCGCCTCATCCCTGCCTCCCTGGCCCTCATCCCCGCCTCACCCCTGCCTCCCCACTCACGCCCAGGAAGCACATCCCTAAAGCCACTTTCGGTGCCCTGCTTTGGATTACAGATGCATGTTCCAACAGCAATGGAGTTTGAATACGCCTACGTGACACAAAATCCACCTTCCTAATTTTATTCTTTTGTATAGCAAAATAAAGGTTTTGCAAGTCTCAAACCTAAGACATGGATTAACAGTGAGGGCCTTCACGCACAACGCCACCATCACTAACGTGCTGTATTTTTGAATGCTGAGGTAATCACACAAAGAAAAAAGGCTTATTAGCCTCACACTGGTCAAACTATGAAGCACTATTTAGGAAAACAACCGTAAAATTATTTTAAGTCTGTGAATATAAGTTTCTAAGCTCCAGATTTTATATTTATATAATACATAAATGGAGCTACTAAACTTTTACATACATTTGTCTTACGTTTTCGTTGCTTTAATTTACTAAGAATATGCAGTTTAATTAAACAAAAAACCTCCTGTAATCTTTACTTCAAACCAAACCACCTGCCCTACAGAACCCAATGACAAATTTTGTATTTGTATGAAATATGTCCACACTGAACTGATGAAGAAGTGACCGTCCTCAGTATGCCTGCAGCCTCTGTCCCCTAACCATCCACATCTGAACCTCCTTCTTTCACCGTATCCCTGCTTCGCCCAGCATCCACCCTCCCAATTCTTCCTCTTGTGCTGTGTCTCTGCCCTATGCAACTGCTGCCCCTTCTACTGCAGAGCAGGCTCCAGGCTTCCAGGTTTTCCTCCCACAGTGCTGTTAACGTATCTGAGCACCACTCCAAAGGAAAAAAAAGCGATGGGAGGTGGGTAACAGAGAGAACACCACCAAGGGGCTGAGGGGGACACACCTATATTCAACCTCGGGCACCAACAAAATGCTCCGCCTTGACAAATCCCTAACAAGCTAAAGAAGGTTCCTTGGAATGTAATTTCTCCACAATATCATGTGTTTCAAGGTCACACAGTCACAGCTTTCAGGCTGTAGCTGAGCAGCAGAGGTAAGCACTTCTCCTACACGCTTAAAAATGCTATCAAAGGTCTGAAAATGATGACCCAAGGTGCAGATCCATCACCCTCACTACAGAAGCAGGCAGGAATTTCCAACCTCATGTTATCCACTAAGCAGTTAAATGGGATTAAGGAGTGAACAGAGACTGCAGATCCCTTCCTCTGAGTTTCCAAGAAATTGGAAACATTCAGCGCTAGTGGTGAGCTATAGACCGAGACGTGCCCAGGCACACACACCTATTTGACATACATTCCATTTCTGGATTGATGTTCCTGCTCTTCCTTCTAAAAGAGGAATCACAGTGATTTAGAGAATTTTCAAGGCATCTGTTGACTTACAGCACAATCCTATTGCCAGCACCCCACGTATCAAGTTCTAAGACAGGCTGTAAACAAACATTCATGAAAAGTGTAAGTGTAGTAACCTATAGCAGATATCACCAAAATAACGTTCTTTTCAAGCCAGTGATCCTAATCAAAAGCAATGAAAAATGCTTGCTATGGCAGCCCTGAATACATGCCCTTCATTCAGCAGAACCAGATTTCTGCAAAAGCCTTCGTTACAGCACATATTGACACCAGAAGTTAAAGCCCACTAGAGTAGTTCTATTGATCCTATCAGGTAAACATGGACATTTCCCTTCCTACAGCAAAAATATCGATTCCTTTTGAAAACAATGAGGAAAGCTGCAACAGAGGTGTGAAACAGAACATGGTATTTTGAATTCTTACACATAAACATTAACCTGCCAAGAAAAAATTATTAAATTCAGAGTTGGGTATGTTGGTTGGTTGGTTTTTATTTTGATGCACTGATCCTTGTACGGTAAATTTCTGCATTAACTGGGTAAATATTAGAAAAACACTGCTTTCACAAATCTGTTCTTTAGTGCTATGTTTGTATTTCCTCATATTCCTTAAACTGCATCTTCTGTTTCAAAGTGACAACACCAAAGTTATAGTCCTATTCCTTTCCCAAATTGTTTATTCTGATATAGTAAAGACAAGAGGTGGATTTCCCTTTTATTCTTTCAGGCCCAGCCACCACAGAGCCTGAAGTATCAGTTCCCTCGCTGCCCTCCCTCCACCTGGAGAACTGAGCTACAGTCAATCTTTAACCCCAGGCATGGTGGGGATGGGAGCAGGGCGGGCAATGGGAGGAACCACTGCCCTCCAACTGGAAAAACACTCATGAGATACTGGAATTAAGATTCAGGATAAGCAGATTTTTTTTTTTCATGGCCAAAGAGAGAACTTCAGCATTGGCCCAACTGTTCTTCAGCAAAAAAACATTCTGCAGCCAGACCACTGTCACACAAGCTGCACAACGCCGTTTTTAGAGCCATCACACACCGGTATGACAGCTTGTCTAGGAGAGCAGCAGTGTCATTCAAATTAAGGTACGTAGGTAATTACTGCCCCCCCAAACTTTACCTGAAGCCTTGCAGCTTGTTTAAATTACCCAAGACACAGGCAGCAGTCAGCCACAGTCCCCACCTGGACGGTCTCACCATGGGAGCACGGTACGTACCCTAGGAATGGCAAAACCCGGGCAGCATCTTGCACAAGCCTGCATTGCCCACTGGAGTGAGCATCCCCCAGTTTCAGCAGCAAGCTACCGTCAGCAAGTTGACCACTAGAAAACATCAGCCCAAGCGGCGTGTGCTGCCGAGAAATATTTGAAAGTGAAGGCATTCCGCTGTCTTGCAAAGACATCATTAGAGGAAAAATGGCAGCAGACAATGCAACTAACAGGACCAAGCTCACAGTGAAAATAAAACACACTCTTTTGAGTTTGCTTGTCATATTTTCTTTGATATTCTTTGTAACCTGAGTAAAATCACCTTGCCAAGGCTGAGATGAACATATCTATTGGATATGTTCATCACTGGATATTGGATAGAAATTTAAAGAATTGCTACATAGTTTTCTATTTTCCATCATTTTTTCCAGAGGCCTAAGCAGTGATTTTTTTTTTTTTAAACTATGGGGCAATTTCCCCCCTAGAAGTCTAAGTCACTTTTAATTATCTAACTGAGTAAATAAAAATGCCATTTGTCTGAGCATACAAGAAATAGGTTTTCAGAAGCATCCAGCGTATCAGAGGTTTGCTGACAGAAAATGGAAACTCAAGAGTGCTAGAAAAGCTGCAGATACACCTCAGCTAATTTGATGGAAGTCAGATTTGACTGAGGGAAGGAGGAGTATGAGCTCTGAAGAGTGACTTTTTTTAGACGTCGGTGCAAACAAAAGCTAATTCTTCAGTCTAACAGTAGCTGAGTTTTAAGCGTTCTTGGTTTTACGATCACTGAAGTTTTCCACTGGAGATGCAAATCTCCCTATGGACAACTGAGACTACTGTAAATTGGCTGCTTCTTATAGCTGCTTTTCACAGACTTGGTCAGAAATAGACAAATCCCCAGCTGCTTTCCAGGAGTAGTTCAAGGCCTATTTTCTGGATCACAAGTTGGGAAATTCTTTACAGCTTTTCTTCCTCTTGGGGCAATTGGCAGCAGTAGCCTTCTGCTCAGAGTGCCACAGCTAGCAGGTATGGACCCAGGGCCCTTCCTTATCGGACTGAGGGGGAAAGGCCAGATTGCCTTGTTTGTGCATTCATCTTCAAAAATAAGTAGAACAAGTACACATGACCACCACGCACAGTGGCTCTACCAGCTTTAAACAACTCACACCAGGATTTCTGAGAAGAAGTTTCTTATTTCCAGCTGCATGCTTTGCTGATTTTTTATCAGTTCCCAATGTGATGTAGACAAGGAGAATAAATACGTTAAAATCTTTTCTGCACCAAAGCACAACATGGCAGGCCTTGTAGCGCTGTGTTTTTGAGACAGACTTTATTCAGGCACGTTACACTGCACAATGAGTGCTTGTATTTATTGAGTCCAGATGTGGCTCTGAGAAGAGCTTTATAGTTTTAGGGGTTTCTCCCCCCAGTTGTTTTTCAGTTGACAGTTCAGAAGGGCATATGGCACTGCTTAAATAGCTGCCAGGATTTTCAGCTTGACAGCAATAACACAGCACTGCTGACTGCAAGTCCAAGCCTTTTCAAGTTCTAGGGAAGACTCATTTTCCACTTCTGCAAAGTGAAAAATTAGTCTCTCTATATTATTCTATTTTCCTACTACACTGAAACACTACGTTGTTGAACATGGAAATTGTTTATATTTCCATCAATTCAATGCACTCCTTTCTTGGAATATATATTCATAATAAAGCTTTTCCTTACCAGCTTTTCACTAATTACCTCACTGCCTGGCTCTCCAGTCGATTTGAAGGGGGTGGGAGGAGGTTCCTACTAGACATCTAGACAAGCAGACAGATTTCCTGCTCTATAAATACATTACTCGAGGCAGATATTGCTCATGCTCCAGGTTATTTAGTGACAAGATGCAAAAAAAAGCCTCACCACTACTTAGCTAACAGGATTCATGAACACTACAGTAAAATTTTAAAGCCCTGTATTGCTTCTGTCTACAGAACTCAGCAACTGGTAAATGAACTAATCCAGCTGAATCGTCCTGGAACAGATTTTCCAAACAGCTTTTATCAGCTGTGTTCAGAAACTTTGGCAACTCTTCCCATTACTACATATTGTCACAAAATAAAGGTCAGCATGAAAAGGTAGTGGCAGGACACAATGCACTGTATGCTACTGCCATAATTTGCCTATGGGTAGTGACCTTTGTTTCTTCCTTTTTGTCCAGTATATTTTTTGCATCTCAGAGATGCTGGAGTGGGAAGCTGTGCAGCAGCGATTACATCACGACTGAAAAAAAGATGCTTGGCAGACCTCACATGTGAGCCGAACACAAACATAGAGGCCAACTACACTAAGTGTTCAACATAGCAGAAGAAAACGTGGCAAGAAGTATTTTCTCAGGAACATAGACAGCAAATCCTTTGGCTTCTGTGATCTTTCATCTACAGCAGCTGTGAATGACACAAAAATATGCCCCACAGAGTAGAATTCAAGATAGTTCAGCAGTTGCTCCTGCTCTGTTATCCAGCAACCTGTCGCTAACACTGCACGTCTTTGACAAGGGCTCTCTGCTGCTGAAACATGCATGTTCACCCGTGCTTATTCCTTAAGGAATTCACTAACTCCTGCTACTAAACTCTTGTTCCTCAAATGGATATTAAGGGGAAGTGTGCACAAGTGTTTACTATCATTCTAGATAAAGTGGGTTTTTCCCCCCTTTAAAAGATCAAATGACAGGAACATACAGTCACCTAGAGCTTCGACTGCATGTTGTTGCCTCTGTTCCTCAGGGCCCTCCTCACACATCATCCCAAAATACTCAGAATGGCTTTTGAAACACAAGTCAACTCTCATTAGTGTGTGTACCAGACCATCCAGCTATTGAAACAGAAATTACAAAATACCAAAGAAATGAAAGGATCTAAAAGCACAGCCTTGCTCTGCCCACTGCATCTTTACCAGCGCTGCTCCCCTGGTTTCGTGACACCAAGTCAGCAGCTTTTTGGGCTGTACCTCTGCTCACCAGTAAAAGCATCTTTCTGCGGCCTCTCAGCAGAGCTGCTTTCTGCACTCCTCAGCAACGTCTGTGCCTGCACACCTGGGCCAGACAATCTCCCTTCCTCTCCAAGGGCCACCACCCAAAAGGCAGGAAAACCCACCCCATAGCCTCTGCAGAGGCACAGGAGACAAATTGTTTAATATGTTAATGTCATCAGTCAAACACAATCCACAGACATCTGGCACTTCCCTAGATCAGTGTCCTTCCAAGACAAAAAGCTTTACAAATTCAAATCAATATTTTAACTACGGCATTAAATTAGCACTTTTCTGTTTCACATCTAATCCCAACTGTTTTCCGTCCACTAACTGACCTGCTTGGGGAAGTGATCTCAACACCATATGCCACTGCTTACCCAAGCCAAGCCAGCTCACTTGTTTGTCCTTGTCAACACCAGGACACGGAAAGCTGCCATGGATTTGTTAGCATCAAACCTCAAAACAACATATTTAATACAGTAGAGCCTGATAGATTTTTGTGCTGGAGAAGCCTGTAATGACAGCCGTTAGTCTCAGAAATTCAGAACAGCGTTCACTGGATCAAAGAATTACTCATGTCTTTAGGACACTTGCTGTAAATGGCGAATCGTATTTCTTGTATTAATGTGCACAGTTGGTCAGCCCAAAATTACACCATGTACCTAGGGTTTCCAGCTCTTTAATGCAACCATCTCACAAAAAATCATAAAGGGAGATCACTTCCACTACCCAAGATTTCATATTTCACTGCAGTAAGTCCACAAATGCCTCAGTCTTTTTAAATATGAAACTACTTAGACCCCCACCTCATTAACAAATAAACCACAAGGCCATTCAGTATATGCAAGCACCACTTTTCTCTCAGTGAGTGAGCTTTGAAAAGTAAAAGGGAAGTAACTTCAGGAACAGATTACTCTTCTTTTAGTTTTTAAAAAGGCAATAAAAAACTGCCTGCAGGCATTAGAATCCTCAAAATCAGCACAGAAGAAACCTTATTAATCACAGAAGACACACAAGACCAAGAACACACAATAAAATTTCCAAAAATCTTTACAGTCTAATGACGAGATACTATGGACTGAGTAAACCACTGATTGTATCGTTCCAGAAACGAAAGCCCAGCAAAAGCACAGATAAGAGAACAAAACGGCCTGGCAGATATATCACAAGAGGAAAATTAAGAGGGCTAAGAAGAAACACAGACAGCAAGTATCTGAAGAATATTAAGTCTATCTGAAACAGATACATGCAGGAGAACTAGCACATCCATAAAACCCATGGTTTTCAACTCAATTTGCAGCAGCACAGTGGGGATTAAGGCAGGCACAAAGCACAGCTCAGAAAAACAAACGTGTCATCAAATCTAAAGTTCAAGTAGTCTCAGCCATGCTTTCCTGAAGGCTGCACATGGCCTGTGAATGAGGGGAACACATTATATGCACTGACATCAAGATGGTTTTCCCAGTGCTCTCCAGTTGAGACCCTGTGTCTGCACTCTGAACAAGGAGGGGAGGGCGATTTGGATCTTGGATGAAGACGCAGAACACAAACCTCAAGAGGACAGCAACCAATTAATGTATGAGGAATCCATTTGCAATTAATAGGCAGCATTGTCCTAAAAGCTGTCATAAAAGTAATGTAAGAGGGATAAAGCTAATGCAGTCTGACTTGAGCATGGATTCTCAGTAACCTGATCCAATATCGGAGTAGTCAGCAAAAGATTAACAAAAAGGGCTTGTACTAAAGCAAAGCAGGGTGGCGAGGCTGTATCTACATTCTTAGTTTGATACACTCAGGTTGGGTTTTGATCACATCATCTCTATAAAACATGGAAAAACTAAAGATACAAAGGAAGGCAGCCTATAGCAAGGGATGAGCAGCTGGAAAACTGCACATTGAGAAAGAGAAACCCATCAGGGATGAGACTCACTCCCCACTGCCCAGCCAGAACAGGAAAGCTCAGCGGGGAGGGCAGAGGAGAGCAGCAGAACCATACCCGGGCAATCCCTGCCCTCGCCTGCTCTCCCACAGGTCAGCAAGGACCACAGCTGCCCCGAGCCCACCTCCCAGTCAGCCCTGGCAGCCAGCGGTGCGGGGGGCTGGATCCACACAGATCCCACCGCAGCACTGAAATCCGTCACACCTGAAAATCCCACGCAACAGCTAGAACGCAAACCCTGGGCAGATGGGCCATGTTCTTGTGAGACCTGAGGGCTTGTGTTGGGCAGACTTCACCAGCTTGAACTAAGGCTGAATCCCCCAACCTAATTTAACATTCATAAAGAATGTAACAGCTGCACGTTAGAAACCGATCTGTCCCTACTGTTTCTACCAACAAAATGAGGTGAATTTCAGAGCTTGAAAACAATGTTACGGCTGTTAAAACACAGTTATGTCAGTACACAACTAACCTAGGGAAAAATCCTAGGAAGAGGTTTTTTGGCTTTGAAAGACGGATGTGCCAACCCAGAACACACCTGCGGTGGGCTGTAAGGCAGCCTGACTCTGCATTAGAGGGCTATGAAAACGGAGCAGCAGACAACCAGAATAACGAGCTTTTGTTCAGCTGACAAGGGGAACACTCATGGATTTGTAAACTGCAAAAAAGAATTTGTTAATAAATAAATTAATAAATCAACAATTCACATGCTTTACAGCTACAGGATAAACTAATCGTTTGGGTTGGAGGGGTAGGTCACCTCCTCCAACCCAGCACTCAAAGCCGGGCTAACTCAAACGGGGTTGCTCAGGGCATTATCCTGTCAGCTATAAACAATTTAAAAGTTGCACGTGTTGGCTAAAACTTCAAATGATGGTAGAGAGACTAAAGCTTGGTTATGACTAAGCAGCTCTTAAAACAGAAAGAAAGAGTCCAAGTTTCTTCACTGTAGCATGCCTTAACTGAAACTGGCCATCAGCAATTAGTACACACTAAAGTACAAACTGCCCTTTTCTGAGAAGGGATTCAATTGACATAAAGAAGTAAGCAACTACTGGCTTGTAGAAGGGGGAAAAAAGAAAAAGTGGCATAGGAACAAGATGTATATTCCATATTAAATAAAAAAAAAGAAACAAAAACCCAGAGCATTTCTTAAATCTCTACAGAAAAACTAAGCTACTTATCCTATGTACTGTACCTCCAGTTGTCTGCAACTGTGATGGCAGACAGTCCCAAGCAGTGGTTTTAAAAAAACCACAATCCTGAATTCATAACAGACTAATAAAACAAGCTCACAGGACTGTAAAATGACTGCAGTATCTGAACAGGTAGGGGGGAAAAAAGTTACAAAAAATTGATTATTTTCCAGTATTGTTTCCTTCCCTCTTAAATTTAACCCAACACTGTAGTCAGGATTTGCGGAAGTCTAAATAATAACTTGCTGCTAGTTTTTGCAAAGTATTGGGCTTTATTTACAGCAGCTTTCAACCATATGTTTTAACAGCTCATATTAATCCCTGCTTAAATACAGTTCAACTAACTATCACGGATGAAGCCAAAGTATATATTTAAAGGAGATTTACGAAGTTCTGTAGTCTGCCAAGTAACTGCTACTGGTCAAATCCCATCTGAAGCAACTAAACCAGACCTATATTTAAAGCAGGTGTTTAAAAACGATTGCTCTGTTTTGGTGGGAGAAAATAAGACTGTCCCATGGTATCATTCTCATGGCATCGTGTCTCCTCCCCCTTCAAGGGTGAATTTCTGGACTGGTACACTATACCACTACTTTTGAGAATCACGAAAAGAGTTATTCGAATCTCCAGTTACAACATAAAAAGCATCTTTAAAAAATGTATATTTACCATTAGTTTTCTTCATTCACTATTAAAATATACACAGCCTTGGATATATTTTTCATGGGTTGTTTTTCCCTTTAAACTTAAATTCAGATTAAATTAGTACCTTCAAAAATCCCAGAGAGACTTCTCATTAGTGGAAAATCTTCCATGGTTATGAGCTTGAAGGCAAAATTCAGGAAGGGAGATATCTAGTCTCCTTTTAATTTTGTATGCTGGAAACACATGACAAAAAAAACAAGTTCTCTGCATCAAGAATTCTAAAGTTGTGGCTTTTTAAATACAGTTAGTTGTATAAATCAGCAAAATGCAATAGTCTAATATTTTTTTTCTTCCACTGAAGAAAGTATATTCTTGAAATGCAAAAAATTAGTAGCTACTGTTTGTTGGTAAGGAACTGTAAGAGATGGTAAAGGATTCACCTTAGAGAGATGGTAGAGATATGCATTCTGCCCAGAAACAGCCAGAACCTGATACTATCTTTTTACTGAATGCCTTGGGATTTTTTCCTTCAGAAATCAAGTTCTTAAAAAACCCGACTTGCCCATTTTTTTTCCCCACAGACTTTGCATATCCCAGCTCCTCTCAGCATCCCACTGGCAGTCTCCGGTCAAGGGGCTGCGGGTGCAGCTCACGACCCCACTCTGGTCTGGGGTGGAGACAAGGGACAGTGGCAAGTCCACAGTGCCACAGCTACAGCTCCGCTACAGCTACACGTCCTGCTTTGCAAACAGGAAGGCTGAACAGGGATGCTACACCCCCTCGGCTTCCACCTCTCTCCTCGCCTTGATGTCCCCAGTGAGCACCTGGCACAGGCTGCCCCGGAGCCCCCTCCCCAGAGCACCCACTGCATTGCGGCGGGAGGCGAGCAGAGGGAAGGAGACGCAGAGATGCGGCCTTGCTGCGCTGCAGCCATGCTGGGCCGCCAAGCCTGGGTGCCAAGGGCAGCAGGCACACCAGAGGGGCTAGGGTTATTACCTTCAACAGGCTCCAAGGGTGGCTGTGCAGCAAGGCAGCCATTGTCTCCCACAGGCAACATCCCGGTGGGATTGTGTATGGTGCTCTCACTCCACCCGTAACATGAGAGCTGCCTGCAGCACTCAAGCCAATATAATACAACTAGTACTTTTCCTTGTGGAGAATCCTCGTTTCTTTTTCCTATGACTCATCTGCAAAACCAAAACCTCCAGTACAAAACAAGGTGACAGAAAGTAGAGGAATATTATTACTGGAAAAGCAAAAAGTCATCTCCAGACATGCTGAAACACCAGCATCCAAGCCTGGACCATCAAGGCAGACAAAGTACTTCAAAGAAAACAAAACTCCCCACACTTAACAGGGGAACCAGCGCACTGCCAGAGCAGCTGCCAATATCCTACAAAGCAGTGGCAGATACCAAAATTTTTTTACAGGCCCAGGGCACTGTATCAAACTGTTCAGGGGAACAAACTGCAAACCAGAAGAGAAGCTCCATGTGCAGGATCTGCCTGAGTGCCAGGGACTTGCGATTCTGCAAGTGCCCGGAGCAGGCGGGCTCCGAAGGGGAGTCTGCAGTTTATGCTCACCACGGGTTTAAGGGGCTCATAGAAAGAGATGCCTTCCCACTGACGTTTTAGTCCTCTTCTGCTGACTGTTTCTTTCTTTAGGCTTTCAGGAAATGGAAACAAAAATAAAAAACAAAGGAAACTAAGGTATCTACTTTGTTAAAAAAAAAAAAATTTACATACATTTGATTAACAAATCAAAATCCACAGTCATTGTCACTGCTAGCTTTTGAATTTCGTTTTGCTTCGGTTTATTCAAGGTAATTTCAAAGATACGTCGTTGAGACATCCTGAGGAGACCCACCTTCAGGCTTCTGCAGTCAGTCACAGATGTTCTAATACTCTGGAAGGTCTTTGCGTGCCCAGTAATTGAGTTCTCATGTACTACACCTATCTTACAGGGAAGAAAGCAAGCAGTCTCTTCTGGCGCTTGCAGCCTCCTGTTCCTAAGCTGACATAAGGGCTAACCAATGTAATTAACATTGACAGGGCCCTAAATTATGACTTTTCCCCTCAGTGTGAGGCTGCAGGACCACAGCCGGATTCTGACACATCCCGTACAACGCACTTGAGTCTAGCTGAGCTGCCATCCTGTCTCTGTACTATAGGAACTCCCGAGCCACTGCATTTACTATCCCTTTGCACTGCTCTGGACATGCCACACAGCACCAGCACAGAGTAGGAAGGAAGACCTCAACCACTGCAACCTTTTCCTTTGGCAAAAAAGAATAAAGCATCCCCACCCGCACTGACTGTACATAAGTAAACTGCCCAGTTTTAGTCAATGGCATTACAGAAAATACTTACGGAGACAAAAATACAGTCCACAATCTAGCACAGGTCATTTTCCATTCTGCACTTTTTCTGACCAAGCAAAACACTTGGAAACACAAGAGAAAAACAATGTATTTCATTTCAGAACAGTAACTGAAAAGTCTATCAGAACCAGCTCTCCTTTGTCTCCAGTACTGAAATTTTCAATCATTTAGAACCATGACCATTTACATAAACAAAGTGTGAGGGAAATAAAAACATGTGTGGAGTGATAAATACTATAAGGAAAATACTGCTCCAGTCTTTTCCATAGATCTGGCCCCAAAGATAAAACAAGAGGGAAACAACGACAATTCCTAATAAAGGTTTAAAGCTTTGGGTCTGGATGTCAACCAGTCACCCTATCCAACAGGATTCCCAAACAAGAACTCTCATCACTGTAATTATCCACCAGACCCATTATCATAAGCTTTCAGTCAGCAGTGGAACATTTTTGGAGTCTAACTTCTAACACTGTCATTTTTCTATACTACTTAGAAATCAAAGCACATGCAAAATTTGGAGACACCTCCCATTCAAGAGTCTCCTGTTGCTGATGGAGCCCAGGTTTCACCCTGTACAGTTTATTAATGGCCAAACTGAGTTTGAGAACACACCTGGCTCCCATTCTTCTGGTTCAAAGTCCAGGCCACACAATTATTTAAAATATGCCTAGAACCATTAAGACTTTCATCAGCAACAAACTACCTTGTAGAAGTTTTTTATGTGCTTACTAGAAAAGGTAAACAACCCTGGCAAAACTATTAACAGGTCCTGGAATATTCCAATACATTTTCAAACATGTCTCAAATTTCATTCTCCTATTGCTCATCACTACAGATGAGCAATAGGAGATGTTCACATTAACAGAACACAGATGTTCAGAAACAAAATCTGAGGGGTTATTTATGTAGGCGCAGGAGTATGCTGCTACCCACCAGATGCAGTGAGCAGCAGCATTTGTAAAGGTCGTGCTCAGACACCATGTCTTTTGCTCCTGCACGAGAGCATAAGGAACAGAACTGTTCAAGTCCCTCGTTGCCCAAAACCTATGTGACAGAGGACTTGGGCAGCGGGAAGGCAGGCATCTGATGGGATCCACAGCAGCTACGTCGCCTTGAGGAATGAAAAATACAGTTTACAAAAGTCCTGTGTCCAACCACACAGCAAAGTGCAGTCTGCTTGTATGGCTCCTTCTCATCAGGACAGGGAAGTGAAGAAATTTCAGCTGTACCAACAGGAAATGGCATTTGATCCAGCCAATCCAGCACACGATGCTTGACAAACGTGAACCAAAGCTGCACAGAGCTGCCTTCTGCATCTCTGGTACCACGGCATCAGGGACACAAGGCAGAGGGTCGGTTCTGCTCTGGTAAAAGGGACTCTTGCCAACCGCTCCACGTCTGTCCACCACAGCTGCTGGTGGGACAGAGTACAGCACTCAGAGCTACTGGTTACTGTCAAGAGAGATTTTGGGGGAAACTTTCTCAATGATTGACCCTGAAAGTTAAGCAGTATTAGAGTCTATGTAGAGCACCAGCCTTGGGGGAAAAACACAGGAAAGCAGACTAGTGCAGAACGCAGAAACCCCAATAGAAGAGAAAGGGACCAAGAACAAACATCAAAACAGGACAGAGTTTTCTATTGTTCCTGGGTCCATCCCCAGCCTACTAACACTGAAGACGCCGAGGCCCAATACTGGCTGCTTTCCCCAGCGCTTCTCTCCTTGTGTCTAAACACAGGATGTGACAACCGTCAGCTCTGAAACAACTGCCTTGGGACTTTGTCTTACAAGGAAGGACAGGCTTGCGTTAGGACTGCTGTCACGACACCCATCACCTCCACTTCATTGTGGCTGCAGGAGTCACTGCTCATAAAGCAGTTCCAGACCCTTCACAGCACAGTCTATTAAACTGCTACAAGCCATCCCTGAACCCTCACAGCTCAAGCACGGGACAGACTGTAATCTTGTCATGTAATATTGAGTCAGAACCCCTGAACTTCACTACGCCCTTCGCTTCAAAGTCAAGTACAACCCAAGCCTGGCTTCAAATCGCTGCAGCCACAGGTGGGACAAGAGGGGATGCCGTATCAAGCATTTACAGGCCTGATCCTTTGCCCTAAAGCAGAATTTTAAAAAAAAGGTATGTACCCTTTATATAATTATGCATCTAATGTTACCATTGCTCTTTCTTAAACAAATTCAGCACAGAGAATTTTCAACATTCACTGCTTAGAGAAGCAGTACTATGTTTAAAGGTGACCAGCCCTCCTCCACAAAGCTGTGTCATGGTTGCTAACACAGAATCAATGTCACAACAGTATAAAATGTCCATTTCCACTCCAAAGGCTCTAGTGCAACAGTGAGAATCAACTCATGAGGGATGCTTGACTCTGAACTGTGCCATGTCTTAAGAGTTACAGATTCTGTGCAAGGACGTGCCTTCAACATGGCAATAGGAAGCAAATAGTAAATACAGCTCCACCAAGTACACAGTGCTACAACAGAGTCTGTACTTAAATCCACAGGTAAAGAAAGCTCATCCCTAAAAATACATATAATAATTGGAATTTTGCTGTTCTTCCTAAAAACAATAAACTCCACACTACTCACAAGGAGACTAACATACTGACAGACCCTTCTCTACGTTCTGTGGAGCTGGACACTTAAAATTTTCTGCCCTCCAATGCTCTGTATCACAGTAAAGTGCTCTGTATCATGCAGTATCAAGAGGGGCTGACAGATGTTTTCTGAAGGATGTTCTGAAATTTCTCAGGTGGGGGTTACTGCCTTGTTGAGTCAGCGTGTGGGTCACAATGTATTCGGTCTGCTTTTATCAACACAGCAGTTTTATGTATTTATATTTGTTGTGGAGAATGACCAAAGTTTCTGCTCTAAGACAGTACCTGAAGCTATGCTTCCATTAACAATGTATTGCAAGTATTTCCTTAAATAGACACATTTCATTAAAAGCTCAAGTTCAGAATCAAGTGTTTCCCTTAGTTTAATGTTAAACTAGTCAGGAAGTATAATTTGGAGAATACTAAAAATTTATAGCTATGTTTAATGTGGAA
Source organism: Eurypyga helias (assembly GCF_000690775.1). Taxonomy (NCBI): domain Eukaryota; kingdom Metazoa; phylum Chordata; class Aves; order Eurypygiformes; family Eurypygidae; genus Eurypyga; species Eurypyga helias. Next base: position 52,218 of record NW_010252800.1, read on the forward strand.
GCGGTTCACCAAGCACTTGTACACTCTAGGCACAAGTAGTGGGTTAGGTACAGGTACAGGTAGTGGGTTGTTTTGGGATTGAAGGGGAAAAATTGGTTTAGGCTTTAAAACTTTTGTCTTGGTGTTTTAAATTCTCCAAACTCCATCTGGTTTCCGAAACAGTGTTATATGGTGACAGGAGAGTTCTGTCTTTCCTTTGGAGATGGTTGTTGTTCTAAGTTTGAACCGACTACCAAGGTGAAGCTAGCAGAAGTTAAAATATCAAGCTACCTGTATGTCATAAACAACTTGGTTCCGGCTGGCTTGTACTGCAGTTCTCATTATGTAAAATTTCTGTATGTATTTTGGTATTGGCACTAATCCTCATGATGGCTGCTTGCTGTAGCTTAAGTGCTTTTTAAAGCACCCCTCAAACATCTTCATCTCCTGGAATTCCTCTTGCACAAATGTCATCTTCTAATTAAGTGGAAAATAACTTCCTCTTCTGATGAAATGTGATTGACTCACCTATATGCCTACCTCCTCATCTCTAAATAAAGCTCATTTCTGTTAACAGTTCAGTTTCACATTTCAGCTGAAGTTCCTCTAGGACCTTCACCCTCTACACAATTCATAACCAACCATACAACGTCAAGGGCAGAGCCATGAACAGCCTAATGGGCAACACAAGCTGCGATCAGACTCACTGGCATGTACCCACTGGAGGCTGAAAAAGCAATTCAGAGCCACAGGACCCTGTATACATTTAAACACCAAAAAAAAAAAAAAAAATCACACTCCTGCATTAAAACATGAGGTAAGACAGCAACAAGAAGAAGGAATGTTATCCTATACTGCGGATACGCTTTTTTCCTTGCCTTCTAACAGCAACTAATTACATCCACATCTGCTAGTGCATACTAGATTGACACACAACATCACGTTACCGAGAGACCGTTATCATTCACGAGCTAGGTGATAAGCGGTCACATGGCACAACGCTCACCTGTCAGCATACACTGACCTGCATTCAGCACACCTTCCCGCTTACCTCAGCCGTACATGACAGCTGGACTGACCCAGGATTAACCCATCTGAAGCGCAGCATGACTTATCTTTTCGTAAACGAGCCAATCACTTGTGATGAGCCAATTCCACTGTTTAAAGTTCCCTAACGTGAGGATACAACTAAGAAGTTCCAGCACTCGACCCTCTCGGAGCAGTTTTCGCTATCCCATCGGGTTTGACGCAATGGAAAGTAGGAATTGCAGCAGTTTTTACTCAAGTGTATTTTGTCTGCTTGCATGGATGGTTTCCATCACATTCAATTACTCAATTGCACTACAAAATGGAGATTTTTTTTTTTTTTCCTGAGATCGCCTGAAAATCTCTAGATTGTGCAGATTCCTGTATGGCACACAAAACTATTTTTATTCTTACATTTATTTCCCTATTTTGGGGGGAAGAGGGGGAACAAAACAACAAATATTGAAATACAGAAATAATCCTTAAACTACACATAAGCACAGCCATTTTTAAACACACCTATAGACCACTATATATAAAAAACAGAAGGGGAGGACACTTACAGAATTGTAGACTGAGGCTCAGAAAGGCTAATAAGGCTGCCAAAGCCAGCAAGAACAGAAAACGGTTTCGGAAAAGCATTATTATTCGTTCTGCTTTCTCTTCATGGTTTCATCTTCATATATCAATGGTTCCTGCAAACAAAAAAAGATTGGCAAATATATTTCAGATGTGGAAGCATCAGCTACACCAAAGAAAATTCAAGTATCCTTTCAACAGTGCCAAGTTCTTTCTTAATGGCAAGCACATGAAGCAAGTCCAGCTGGCAACAGGAGGATCAATAAGCTGTCCTCACCCTAGTTATGAGATTAACTATTTTCACAAGACAGAACTTTTAAGAAAAATGAAAACCCTGCCATTACCCATAAAATTAAGTCTTCTCCTGCTAACACAAGGTTAATGGTCATATCATAACGTTATCAGCAGTTCTTTAATAAAAGTCTCTTGCTCCTGTGCAAACAGATCACAAGAACATTATTACTTATGGGCTCTCAAGAACAAGTTGGTAGATCATCCCTACAAACAAAATAATCCCATAACATGTTAAAAGGCTACACACACGCACTTTTAAACATAGGTTAGAAATTAGGTTCTCCGTCTGGTAGCCCTTTTACTGATACAAAGTTCACAATTTTTATGTAAGAGAATAAAGAGTAAGAAAAATCACCAGTACCACTACACAGAAAACTAAAAAGTATATTGATTTAAGATGAACACCTGGAATAATTCTGTGTAACATTTCAAAATAACTGTTTTGATGAGGATCAGAACAATATATTTCTGATCAACAGCATTTAATAAAACTTCAAAACAAATAACTCATTGCAAAAGTTAAAATAATAAAAAAGACAAAAAACCCAGCCCTCTCTTGAAAATACTCAAACAAGACGTATGCACCATTAGTAAAAACCACACTTTTCCTTGCAAAATGACATCCTGAAGCGCACAGGATTTGCTGAAGCGCCCTGTTTCCACAGATGTCCATTTTCCATTGGAAAATGGCTCTATATAAGGGATGGGGGGGGTTGCTCTCGTATATAAACCTTTTTTTAAGCCACCAGCTGCTGTTATGCGCAAGAGACACCGTAGCACGGACAGCATGTGACAGGAAACCCGTCAGTCTTGAAAGAAACCTTCTGAGATTCCCAGATCCTTTGAACTGCGCTCTGTTTATGACAGCACATCCAAACATGTTGACATAACTTTTTTTTCACCACCACTGAGCTCAGGGAAACTTGTTTCTTTCCTGCTTTTGAGGATGAAAAAGCCTACATATTGATACATATTTGTTTGTTAAAACTCTTCTGCACTCCCCAAACTATTTTAGCAAGGTTTTAATCTCTACCCCTGACAAACCATGTAAAATCACAATCTCAAAATTTCTCAGTGTATCTATTGTGGTTGTTCTTAAGAAGAGCTGTGGGCTTTAGGAGTTGGCCCAAGGAGACTTCCACTGTACAAAGCAATGGGATGCAGAGCATAAGTGGTGATCTTCCACAAGTGAAGGCAGTGGGGCTCGCAGTAAGTGAAACGTATTACACGTGTACATTTTGCAGGATTGAGGTCTTTCCATCTCATTTTACTTGAAGAATTACCTTTACAGCTTTTGGAAACTGGAAAAATTGAAGGAACTGGAGGTTCTGAGAAGCAAGAAACCGGAGCTATTACAGTGTTTTTCCAAAATGCCAATAGCACCATAAATGGCATGTGCAAGCAGTAATAAAAATAAAGGTTAAAAAAAAGAGGCAGAAGGAACTATTTAACAGTCTCAGTTTCACAAAATCATAGTTCATCCTGGAACATCTCAGTGAAAGGTATGTGGAAATTAAACTGAACTAAAGCACTGAAACCAAAGCATGCTGTGAAGGGTAGAAGCTGTAAGGATTAGTGTGTACAAAACACCAGGAGAGAATAAAGCAGTTAAACCAAACAGATGGAAGAACAGAAGGGGAACCACAGGAAAAAGCAAAATTAGACTTAGCAGGGAGGAGAAGGTAAATCTATTAAAAAGCTCTCAGGAACAAGAGGTCTTGTGCACAGTCTACACTCATTAATACAGTTGCTGCACTAAAAAAAAAAAAGTTGACACAAAAAAGGAAAAATTACAAGATGGGAAGAAAGGAGATCATATGCTCCTCATTAGCAAAATGTTTTCGAGAAAAAGCCTAATTAGCTTTAAACTTTAATTGCAAGTTCAGAAGTTTTAAATGCAATATTCAAGAAACTATAAATAAAGTGGAAAGATTTTTCTTGTAAGTATGCTTTGGCCTGTTAACAAGTTAAAAGTTGCCGTGTTGCAACTTATGAGGAACAGCAACAGCCCCTGTTGAGTAACTGCTAAATAAGGGCCTGACCATACAATTTGTCATCAGCTCCTACTTGCTATCAACTGCTGGCAATCAGGTGAAGGTATGTAAGAGCATATGTAAGTACTGAAGCCTCCGCTCCTCCGTGCTGGCACATGATGTACTCCCAGGGCAAAGAGCAGAACGTAGCCAGCACGTGTTAAGTGAACACAGTACAATAAGCATTGTGAGCACTCACTGAAGTGAGCATTTGTAACCTAAAAAAGATAAAACTGAGCCTAAAGGGGTGGAAATAAAAAGCTAACCAACCTTATCTCCCCGCAAAACTATTTTTATATGCAGACGGATCAAGAAGCAATACTACCACACAGCAAGAGGCTGCAGCGTTGCAGAGCATCTGTGGCTAGCATAACATTTAAAGAATTTCAATCTTTATCTATTTACCCTACGCACAGGCCAGAGTGCAGGTCATGCCCCAGCCTCACCATCTCCATGCTGTAAGCTCTTGGCACTCAAAGGTCAACTCTATCAACAACTGACAACACCACCTCGCCAGTCTCCCAGTATGGACCTTGGCTCTTTGATTCAGAGATAAGCAGCTTTTAAAGGTGCTTTTTTAAGCACCACACCACTGCCAAAGAGGCAGAACTCAGCCCTGGGAGCAGCAGCGTTCTGGCAGCAGCTTCAGACGTGTGCCAGAAACCAGTGATTTATGCTCATCCCTGAGAGCAGGGCATTTGCTCAAGATCGAAAGATCCTCAAGTTGCCCCAAGGGAGGTTTAGATTGGATATTATGAAAAATTTCTTCACCCAAAGGGCTGTCAGGCATTGGAACGGACTGCCCAGAGAAGTGGTTGAGTCACCATCCCTGGAGGGATTTAAAAGACGTGTAGACGTGGCACTTAGGGACATGGTTTAGTGGTGGACTTGGCAGTGTTGGGTTAACGGCCGGACTCAAGATCTTAAAGGTCTTTCCCAATCTAAGTGACTTTATGATTCTATGACTGCAAGACTTGATAAAGATGACCTACAGAATCCCAAACTTATTTTCACAATGCTAATTATAAGCATGACACACCTAAGCAGTCTAGATATGCTGAAGCTTAGTCGTTAATATATATCAAAATGCAGATAATTAAAAGGCTACGTCTAAGCCACCTTTTGCAGCATCCTTACCTACCCACAGAATTCACCTTTTCTTTTAAACATGATCCAAAAGTCTCAACCTATCAAAACAGGCCAGAATGACTCACAGCACTTAGAGCACCCTCAGCTCTTACCTCATCTCCCAAGACGGTGCCAACACGCGCTAGTGTAAGGTGCCAGGCTATTGCACACTCACACAAGGGTAAACACAGTCTTACAATTGAAGGCTGGGCCAGGGAATCAGGAGACTGGCCAAGCCTCTGCTAGGGTCTGGAAAAATTTGATCAAGTCACAATTACTGTTTCAGGCCATTTCACTGGAAATATCAGTAAGTACCTAGAAATGCTGGGAGAGCAGCATGTCTGCCAAGAGCCCGCACTAAGCACGGAGCTCCCAGCAGACCAGCTGGCATGACTAACCTACTTTGTGTTCTGCACTAGCTGCGTATTGCTAGTGCTCCACATGGAACCTCCCCCCCGGCATCCCCTCCTCCTGTGCAAAATACAAAGGCGACACTTTTGCAAGGTTGACTAGCTAACCTATTTCTTTTGATTATTTTAAATCAGGCCCTGAAAATAACTTGACATCAATGCTTTCAAAGCACTTGTGAGGTTAGACACGACACTAAACCAGCACTGCCAAACTTCCGTGCCCACTGACTGATACTGTTACATCCTCTAAATCACCCGTATCCATCCAGAATACAAACCTACCATCTAACACAAAGCGAAAGCACATTATTACACTGACTCCCCATGACAGCTTAAATGAATTTACTTGATTAAAACAGCATGTCTCCATAAATAATCAATAGTACTCCTCAAAGTCTGCCTCAATAAAATTACAGTATTTATCTGATGTGGTACATCAGAATGACATCGTCTACTCAAATACAAGCGAGGAAAAGTGGTCACAATGAAACAGCGAAGAGAAATGGTGCCTTTGCCCAAAAAGGAAGGTAGCATTAAGTCTGTCCCTAACCATATGCCAAAGACAGGCACAGGCAGCAAGCTTATACATCCTAGGAGGGAGATCAAAAAGCCTACAGACAACGTAAGGTTGATTTGGAGTAACACTCATAGATGGTTTTAGAACAAGTCACGGAAGAACACAGGAACCCACTTACTAGTCTGATGTCTCTATACTGCAGAAGAGAGTTTTTAATTGTAATTGCTTTTTGATGCATCTTTTATCTTCCATCTACATCTTCAGGCTTATTTTCTGACAAAAACTGTTTTGAAGACATCTGAAATAAAGGTGACAGCTCCTGATACAATAATAATGAAGATTTCTGCCTTTACTTTCATTTTAACTCGTGATGGTCCATCAATTATCCCCCAGTCATTTGGCAGCAGACTACCAGGCAGCACATTCTTCATCTACTAAAACCCACAAGTCCAGTATCCAGACATCTCAGACAGCTGAACGACTGCATACTCGTGAATGGGAAATGGCACAAAACAGTTTTGTCAGCAAGTGGCATAAGCCCAACCTTTTCTTTGGTGCTTCAAAGGATTTGCTTTTTTTCCTGCAGGAAAGACAAATGGTGTCTGGGATGTTGTGGTTACGACCAAATCGACTAGTGCTACAGATCTATGGCAAGCACCAGAACACAGAGGAAACGGGAACAGGGAGCAGAACCAACTCTCCGGTCAGCACGACCTGCTTAGTTACTCATGCTTGTAATCATCACGAGGTGGAAACCCTCACAAAACCCCTGCAGCTCACTGCAATGGCAGTAATTTAAACTGGGCATGCGATTCCTGCAGTACTGAAGTTGCACTTTGCATAGAATCACAAAGTAAAAAAGCTAGCATCTGTGATACTGTTAATCATAATTCTTAATTTTCCCATCTGAAAGAAACAAGCTCTCCATTTTTTAAAAATAGCATTAATGAGAAATAGGTCACATCAGTTGGCATAAAAAAAACGCGTTTCTAAAAAAGTAAAACCAGCTCATCCCTAGAAAAATTAAATAAAACCTGCTCAGTAATGTTACTCACGTTAGCCCACCCCATGACTTAGGGTCGAAGTTAGTAACCACAGAAAACACAGAACTTGATTGCAAGTACAAACAGGTCAGCAGCCTCATAAAAAAACAATGCAAGGGAGGATAAGGAAAGCCACGGTAAATACAGGCAACATATACCACTCCATGGTACTTCCATGCACGGAAACAGGAAGCAGCACCTACCTAACAGAGCATACCTACATTTTGATATGCAAAAACTAATAGCTACTTATAATTTTATTTCCAAAATACTTAATATTTTGGTAGCAGGCAACTGATTAAAAAAAAAAAAAAGGAAAAAGCAACTAACAGCTAAGTTGTTAAAGTTTAATATATTTTAGTATTTAGGATATCTACATCTAAATTTCTCTTTTCTCTTATTCCTAGTTTCTTCCTTATCTATACATCTCTAAAATCCTCATACTGGCACAGCCGGTCTCAAGATGTGCAAAGGCTACTGAAAATGGCACAGCAGCACTGCCCAGTCTGTCAAAGCAGCATCTCACTTCACTGAAGCTAAGGGATCAGAGCTCTTACCCAAACAATTCTGTCCCCCTCTACAGCACTCATCATTTTCCCTGTGCAGCAAATTTATCGCTAGTAAGTAAAGGTGAAGAGCAGCTTCGCATTCAGAAGTGATGACGGGACCATTAGCCATACTGAAATTTGAACACACCTTGAAGATAATCCGCTGTTCTCAAAATAAAAGTTCCATGTGGCTCTGACATCTTCGCTTTTAAATCCCAAGGTGCACAAGCAGTTAACATGGTGAACTTTTTAAACACCTCTTTCCCCTAACCAGCTTTTGGGTTTGAGCAGGACTGTCATACAGTTTTACACTGGAAATTCTGGGAAAGCAGTCATGGGTTTAAAACTCCAGCTTACATCCTTCGAAGGACAGTTCCCAGGTTTTAACTCTGTCCTACTCAGTTCACCATTGTGAATTGCCTTCTTTCAGCAGCTGAGATGCAAGCAGAACAAGTTTTACATAGTGTAGGTTTCCATTTGATTCTCAGTCCAAGTCATTTAGCATATATTTCTTTTATTTAAATTAGAATCTACAAGTCTAAGAATCTCTTAAAACTACGTAATAAACACAGTCATGCAGAGACATCTGTCTTGAAGTTATATTTAGTGCATTAACATTGTAGTTAGAGGAATGCAACATTATAATAGTACAACTACCCCTTATGGGTTTCCCAGCATTGGAAGTTGACTGGTTTTGCAGTCAGATATGTCCTGATTTTGGGGATTTCCTTAGACTTACATCAGATTTATGACGAAATTATGCCATGTTTTCTTGAACAAAGATAACTGGGAAAAAAAAAAAAAGAAAGTGTGTGAACTGTTAAAAAGCATGGAAAGATCATTAAGTGTTTGGTTGTTTTACCTTTTTCACACTTCCACATTTAGCTTACCTCCCCGGTTCTCTGACCACCAACCACCTTGCAAGGCACTACATGCTAAAACCTAATGCTTCTGAAAATTCAAACAGTAATTTTTTGGAAGACATGCCGTAATTGTAACCTGTAAATATCCTTTTTATTCAGTAACATTTAAAAATCACACTTCAAAATACTTGAACACCAAACCAGTATTTTTTTAAGACCAAACACAATCATTTTTGACATGTAGTGACTAAAGGGTATCAGCACTGCCGTTATGTCAACACAATCAATAGATTCTAGGACTATTAATATTTAAAAAAAAAAAAAAGTAAATGCACGAACTAACTTAGAGATGAAGAAAACTACAGTGCCAAAATAAGGTACTGTAAACATCTAATTCCTGTGGGATGATGTCATTGCCCTAGAGCACTGTCTGCCTTCTCCAGTCTCCCTCTGCTATTCCTAAAATTATCAGTATATGTGAGAGAAGTCTAACAGCTACAATTCAAATATAATTTTTATGTCCTGCATATCTTTCCCTTAAAAATAAGTAGATGAGCATTTTAAATTTAGTCACCTTCCCCCCCTCTTCCCAGATCACTTTCCCTCTTAGAGGTTCAACTTGGAGACAGTTTGCTGCCTTCATGGCCAGGCTCTGGCAGCATCCTGAGGCTTATGACCTCCCACCAGCTTCACTAGGCTCTTTATAAAGAACATCAAGTGTGCCCCTCAGCCAGGGCGCAGAGATGGACACATGCCCCTGCCTGGAGGCACTTACAAGAGTCCGACTGTAAACACAGAGGAAAAGCAGGATTGCACGTAAAACAACTATGGAATGTTTACTGCAACCTGTCTCTAGTCTCCTTTTTGTTCTACTTTGTGCCAGATTGAGACATCTGTTTAGATCAGAGGACAAAGTGATGGTCAGCATCAAAATTCATGCTTGCCAGCTCATGCATCCTCTCTTGATTAGTACATGTAGTCACACGTGTTAGTCACTGACGCTCTGCTGTATCACGTCACTGTGGGGGACCCAGAGCCAAGACGAGACCCTCTTATGCTGAATTCTGCTCCACATTACGGGAACCGCACAGGTAAAGCTCACCCTGCACCCACAGGCACCCGTGAACTCCCGTCCTTAGTGGAGATGTATGTTGGCACTGACCCCTGTGTACCGACTTCTCCAGTTACACAAGGCTTTCGGGTTCCAGATCACAGGTGTCATGCTGACCCTGCTTTCCACCGGCTGTAGACAAGTATCCCTTTACACTTCGTAGGTGCCATGCAGTTCTTCCCTCATTACTGTTTTCCAGAGGGAAACAGGATGACTTACCCTGTCACCGACCACAGCAAACCATGCCCAGCCTTTAATCTGGTCCCTTTTACAGAGTCTGTAGCTCTACGTGTTTTCAAGTCCCACCTACCCAACTGATTTTGGTTTTTCTCACCCTTCTGAGCAGGTTTTAGATAACCTTAATTTTGTCAGTTCCTGTGTATTAAACACAAAAAAAAAAAACCCAAACCTACATAATCTGGTACACAACATGTCCCTGTACCAAAGGTACATATATCACACACAGCAGTTCTCTCTCCTTGGTTATTCTCCAGAACTGCTGTAGGTGCACAAGCTGGAAACAAGTCTTCATCTCTTTTGGTCAGCAGAATGTTTTTATTTAAGGCTGTATTTATGTCACAGCTTGCAAGCACTGAATGTGACCCAAGTTTTAACTGTGCTATTGCTGGCTGCATCCAGCACAGAAGCCACAGAGTTGCATTCGTAGGACGCATCCAGGGAAGGAATAGCAACAGATGCTGTGATGCCACACGATGTATCTGGGTTACCTTGCTGGGCTCCTTTCTAAACCAGTACGCTGCCTGGCAAGTCACCAAAACACAGGAAAGAAAACACGCCAGAGCAGCTTTCCATTGGGTTTTCCTGCCTCCACGTTCACAGAGATCGGGTGCTATGCCCAAACACACCCTCACTACAGCTCTTGTTACAACCAATTTACACCGCTGCTGTTATTGTTCAAGTTGTAATGGATGTATAATCAATTTCTACAAACATGAGAGCAAAACATGGGCCTTCACACACCCTTGGGTTTCAGTGATGCACTTCACCAGATGCAAAAATCTAAACACAATATGCAGCACCTTCCAGTTTTCCCAGTTACGGATAGATATAACAAAGATTTGTTATACTCCTATTAAGTAAGAGAAAGAACAATAAACCTATCAAATAGCAGGAAAAAGCATCATTTAAAGCTGAGTAATGGCATCTCCTTCTGTAGTAAACAAAAAAAGTTTGGAAACACACTGGAGTATTTTGAACAAATCTTTTTGTTTTCTGTCTCACAGTACAGACAAACTGCACGTAAAAATAAAACTTCACATTTTCCAGGTCACACACTCGTCTGCCTTTGGCCACTGCTTTTAGGGCAAAGTTTATACAGAAATGTGTTTGTTGCAGATTGATTCTCTGCTACAGGTAAGAGATTTTTCCTTCCAGTACCTGAAGGGGCTACAAGAAAGCTGGAGGCAGGGGGGATGTGTGTCTTTTTACAAGGTCCTGTAGTGACAGGAGGAAGGATAACAGGTTTAAATTGAAAGTGGGGAGGTTTAGATTGGATATCAGGAAGAAGTTCTTCCCAGAGAGGGTGGTGAAGCACTGGGACAGGTTGCCCAGAGAAGCTGTGGATGCCCCATCCCTGGAAGTGTCCAAGGCCAGGCTGGATGAGGCTTGGAGCAACCTGGTCTAGTGGAAGGTGTCCCTGCCCATGGCAGGGGGGTTGGAACTGGATGGTCTTTAAGGTCCCTTCCAACCCAAACCATTCTGTGATTTTTGGAACCTGTTCTCACACCTCATTAAGGTAAGAAAAAAAGCCCCATGAAAGTTCTACTACCAATAGCATTAAAAACAAGCACATGCTGCTGCCATGTGCATTTTTGTACCATTTCAAAGAATCAGTTTCTCATGCTGTTCTTTCCCAAATCTTTCCCTCATCTCAGCCCATCAGGACTACTTGTTTTTATACTACACCTGTTACAAACCTGCTCAAACAAATCAAAATCTGAAAAAAAAAAAATCCCCCAGCTCTAAGGAACCTACACATTTTAGATTACCAAAATGAAGCCTGAGAAGGAGTGCTTCATTCCGCAGGAAGA
>NW_010252800.1:63830-70135 GCF_000690775.1 Eurypyga helias
CCACAGATCTGCCACTGCTCCAAGGTCTCCCGGAGTCTAGCAGATACTGTGAAGATGGATGCAGTTTTGAATTTGAAGCTGCATTTTGAACATAACATGATATAGCATGGACTACTTCCTTTCAAACCACAGGGAAACTTCACTGTTGTGTTGTCTAACAATAAATACAGTCTATAATAAAATCTGTCGAGTTACAAAGCTTTAAGCAGTCTTTAAGTAAGGCTGGACCACAAGGCATTCCCCTTTTTCAAAAAGTCAGTTTTCATGGCATACCCAAATCATCAGTACCGAAAAGACTACTGCAGTTCCTTTGCTAGCTTAATACCTCTTCTTTCATTTTCATTATCCTCCTAGGAATTGTTTCCATGCTTTGGGCTTTTCTTTTCCAACTACAGTGATTTTATAGGTCTCATTTGGTTTACTTGTCTCAACAGCAAATGTATGAGAGCATGAAATATTTCAAGGAGTGGGTGTCCTTAACTTTTGTTTGCTTGTTCAAGAGATTCTTCCACTCAGACAAACTTCTCAGCAAGTGCTTTGATCTGGCCTTGACTACCTCTTTTTGGCTGGAAATAAGGTCAGTGTCGTACAGCTACACACGTTACCCTGTACGAATCTGAAAAAAATCTAAGTCAGTAACAATATCTAGGAAAATCTGTCAGAAGCTCAACTCTTCATCGTCCGCTTCAGGAATGTCACCATATTCCTACTCCTTTTCCTATGCAATGATAGGCCATGCACATCTCTGAACTGCAGGGAAAGTACAAACAAAAGCAAAGGAAGTACTTTTACTTCCTTAAAGGAAACTGAGCAACTCCTTTTTAACATCATTATGAAACTTGAAAGAAACCTTATGATTTTGATGGCACCAGGCCAGAACTGAATCTCATTTGGCAGCAAAACCATTCCAGAACATACAGACAATTAAATAATTCTTAAAAAACAGAACCAGAATGTAATTATTTTAAACTTATAATTTTAAAACAGTATACCATATGCTCGTAATTGTATGAGCATAGATCCTAATCGCACACAGATCACAGCCAGTGGCTGATCAGATAACATCACAGCTCCAGAAGGCACGCAGAGGCAAAGCAGTTAAGGTGCTTGAATTGTTTGGTTTTTTTTTTTTTACTTAAGCCTTTACTTTTTAAAGTTTTAATTGTTTGAAGAACTCCCTCTCCTACTATTACACTCCTCTCTGCATGCATCTCCAGCGTTAACCTTTGAACATGGCTCTGAACAGGAACCCTCCTCTCTCTGCTCCAGCGTCAGGGGTTGTATTCTGCTGCAAATACCTTTTTCTGGTGCTAACTTTGAAAGCAAACATCGCAGGGATGCATTCAGAGCTAGTTGTGATCAACCAGTGAAGTCACACCAAATAAACACATCAGTGAAGAAAGCTCATACACCAGGTCAAATTTATCCTATCCAGCATCTGAGACGATGTTAGCATAAAGGACAATATTCTCTGCATACCTGCCCTTCCACTCAGGTTAGATGGATCTGAGAACAGGACCTGAGCTCTCAAATCTGTCCTTGCTCTTTTAATTCCAGATGACCTCATACCGGGTCTGTTTATAACCTGCCTGCACAAGTATAGCATCTAAGGCTGAAAGGTCACAGGCCCACAGTTCTCAGGGGTTCTCACAGCTTGGTTGATTTGCTCACCCTATTCAAATTCAATGGATTTGGGGAGATTCTAATTAAGTTGGCAGTCTTAATGACTCCACACTCCTTAGCCTACTCACCATCCTACCTTGTATCTGCTCTTCAGCTAGTCCTTTTTCCCCTCACCCTCTGGAAAACTGCTAGAAGCTGCATCCACCAAGCTCCCCTGGGAACTCACCCAGGACTCCACCTGTAACCAATAGCCAGCCATGCCTTCAGCTTACCTGAAACCACAGCATTTCACATCTGGTGATGCATTACTGAAAGCTTTCCATGAAGGGAAACACCACAGTTTTACTAAATTATCTAAGTTATACATGTGCAAAACAGCAGTGCACCAACCTGATGTTAGAAGTGTTTGTGCAAGAGGGATGAAAGCGCTGACATGTATTTCAATTCCAACTACATTTCCATTTCATCCTCGTGCTCAAGCTGTATTTTGACCCTCGTCCCAAGATATTTTTTTCTCCTGACCAAGGCCCTGCTGTGAGATCTGTTCCATCCTATCATCACAGGCCAGCTCACCCAACACTCCCAAATTCGACTATGTCTACACAGTCACAAGGATTCAAAATTACAGGGTAGATACACACTTCTGTTTCCTGTCTTCCAAACGGAAAACTTGTTTGTCTCTGCAGGTTACACTATTACTTGTTGCAGCACCAACAGCTGGCTGCTCATACTGGAGAGGGAAGAAGGAAAAAAAAAAAAGGACTAAACAGACTTTATTCAGCAATTTTGTCATCTTCCTGCAGTCTAGCCCCAGAATGGTGATTACACAGATGCGTTAGCAAACAGTCAGCATTTTCTGCTGCCTTTTCTTTCCCACAACACTTCAGACAACTGCCAACTTGCCTGGCTGCCGGATAGCTGAATGGGGAATACTGGGAAAACTGCCGTGCTGCTGGCGAAAGGGCCTGCTGGGTTTTTCCCTCGCTCGTCGCGGCAGCAGCAGAAGCTAACCTCCAGAAACACGCCATCCTACGCTTAGAGACAACCTGAACACTAAGGTGCAAGCACAGATGTGAGGAAGGTGAGCAAAGCATGAAGAACATGGCAAAGTGCAAGATCCAGTGTCGGCACGGCTTTGGCCTTTTAAAAGAACCGTTAACAACGGAGCGCACGGGGTATCCACAGGGCCTCCCTTTCCATCAGCAGAGACCATCAGCATTAGGAAAACAGCAGGGTATCTTCCAGTACCCAGCAATTGTGGAATTTACCACAGCAGGCACTGAGACAAAGCTATGGTGTTCATTCTTGTATGTTCCCAAGGGAAGCCGTGAATCATGGGACAGCTTTCCCGGGGAAACTGACTTCATTCGTTTTTAAGAAATGCCCACTACCTAGCTTTGCAGAGCTGTTTACCAGTCTAACCAATACAAAATAGCCTGTCAATCTCGCTCTGAATCCTTTGCCTGTCATCAGAACCACTTCGTGCATAATCACATACTTATCATCCACCTTTGTAGCCCTCCTGGAAAATGTTCCTATTATCATCTTGCACAATGAAAAAAAAATGCTCTTTTTTGCTGCTTTAGGATGAGCCATTACATTTATGATTCAGGCATTAGCTGAACACAGTAAAGTGACATTATCTGATTTTTTAAAAAGAACCATAAACACCGATTGTCACAGCACACCTTCCCACTCTGTATTTCTTCACTGAGCAAGAAAATGTCTCACCCACCTGTAATCAGAGACTACCTAATACTTTCAAGACGAATAAGAACACGAATTTTGAATTCTAACCTAAACTTGATGCCACAGAGCAAGGCACATGAGCAAAGCTCACGTGCTCCTGCGTAGCCCTACATCAAGACTCACGTATCCTCTGCTACAATTTTCAAACAATAAAATTTCCAAACTTTCTACCGTAAATGGTTTGCAACACCAAATGCTTGCTTAAGGGGACTCCATTTGGGTTCCACCAAAGTGCAGTCAGATTTTAACAGACCATGAAGCATGCCATGGTCTGTACAACAGTTCTAGTCTCTTTCTGGCAAGCTGCCACATAAACCTTCCATCATCATCATCCCATATGGAAACAGTGGATCATAAAGCTACATTTCTATTTCTGTGTAATTTATACCATACATTGGCCTGCATTCATTATGGAGAGCATTCTGGAAAGCATTTCAAAGAAGAAAAATTTTAAAAAGATTGTGCTTTAAAAGACATCTTTATCAGTACTGCAATATTGTAGTACGGTTCCAGTAAAATTACCATGACACTAAAACCCATGCACGTAGAAATCTTGCATGAAATGTACATTTAAAAGTCTCCTCCCAGGCATTTCGCATTTCTTCCCTTTTTGCTACATAATTTAAGTTTTCATTTTTATATATAATTTACCACCCAAGCTAGAGTATTTTTAAATACACCCTTCCGAATGTGAATCAATGCACAGCGCACTCACTGACTCTACTCCCTCTCCCACTGAGCCAAGATAAAAGGCTATGTCCAAGCACTTCCTAAACGTGACACACTGCTTGAACAGTTTTGACCCAAACCATGCTGTCTGTCCAACATTTGGGCCACCGAGGTTCCTTTTAAGCACATCTTCCCTCACCCTTGAGGCTGCTGTCTAGCTGCATTTGTGTGTGCTAGTCAAGCGCTTGCCAGCGCAACAGAGCTGCCATCCTCTGCGTTCCTGCATCCTATCAGTCTTGTGAAATCCTGTCTGTTCTTGTGCATCTACTAGTAACTCCCAAAACCTTCTTGTATTATCTTTAATAAACTCTATCTTCTTTAACCCTCTCATACTTCCTTCACCAAATAACACCTAAACAATAGCTGCATGTTTAGTGCGCGCTTCCCAAGGCACCTTGAGAGAGCACCTTCATCATTTCGGTAGAGGCAAAAGTGAAGACTCCACACCCTTGAACAATTAACATCGCCTCCTTTGTAGCATCCATCATAAACCATAAAACTAATCATATCTAAATCATAAAGCATATGTTAGTAGGTGGCTTAACATTTAATTCCTACGCTCATTTGATGTATGTTTGTGAGCAACACGCATCTCATGGTGGTTTTTTCCATATTAATTGCCAATTTTTTTTAATTAGTTAAAAGAGAATAAAAACCTTGGGTAGAGGAAGAGAATATGCAACTAGAACTGACCATACATCTACATGAAAGGCACCCTTAGGACTGAATTCATCTTCCAAGCAATAATACGCAGATACATTAAAACAAGCCTTTTATAACTAAAAAATATAATTTAAAAAAAAAAAAATCTGCAGCTTCATCAGAAAAAGGATCCAGAAAATTTCAACCAAAGTCTAGTTTCAAACCTCTCCTGTGAGAGTACGAAAACGAACAAAGACCTACATAAGAAACCTCCCAGGACACTTAAGCTTTCTTTTGTCTCAGGAGGTGATGAGAGATGAGAAGTATGCAAAAATATACACCCCACTGTAAAACCACTGGAGAAAGCAAACCCCGTGGGGGACACCAGTTCTGCACAGCCCAACGCCCCGCTTTTTGAGTGTGCGCCTTCCAAGATGCCCACGTTTAAAACTAAAAGAAGACAGGTGAAGGCTGTTAGACAAAAGCAAGTTCACAATTATGAGATGGAACCAAGCTAAGAAAGCACCTGACGTCTACTCAGAGGCACACAGGTACGGGTAGACGGCTTTTGTTACACCAGGGCAGTTTTATAGCTCTGTGATTGTCAGGCCTTCACACGAGACCCTGCTATTCCTCAGTACTTCCTTTTCTGCAGAACAGGGAGTTGTTTCAGTATGTATTGAATCTTATAAAAATTAATGTTTCAGCACTGCTGAGTTTACATAAAATATTTAAGAGGCTACAATTAAAAGCCATTAGAGAGAGGAGCATATGTGCTTTAACCATGTGCACTACTTTTAGTTACCTTTTTGAGAAGATTAAAATTAAGCAGCTTTTGCTTTTCATCCCACTCACACCCTCCCACTACACATTCTGTCTGAGCTAATCCTCCTTCTACAGACGTCAAAACAGGGCATAAGTATTACAGCTACTTACTGCCAAAATGTGTTGGTTTAATATCCCATTACTATTGTAATACTGGCACAATAACTTATTACGTGTGACAGCTTTTGCAGTTAGTCAAGGATAGAGCCACTTACTCTCTAGTTTTTTCATCCACATGAAACCATATTTGTAAAATTTGTAAAAGAGAAAATGGAAGGTATGAAGTAGATGCTCAGCTCAGACTATGATGCCAGGCAAAATAAAAGGCTTGTAA
The DNA here is from genome assembly GCF_000690775.1 of Eurypyga helias. Lineage (NCBI taxonomy): Eukaryota > Metazoa > Chordata > Aves > Eurypygiformes > Eurypygidae > Eurypyga > Eurypyga helias. The sequence continues at coordinate 69,733 of NW_010252800.1, forward strand.
GGTCCATCGCAAACACTCTTCCCACCCTGTCATCTCCATTGTCCCAGCCTTTATGTAAAGTGATCTGTACAGAAATTCAAGTTAGGCTGTTTACAGGTCCATTGTTTAACTTCCTAGCATTTTGGAAAACAGTTTCATAGATTTTTAGGGTTTTTTTTTTAAGTGTAACTTTCTGCATGAAGGCCGAAACGATCTCCATGTCAGAGCACACGTCTGCTGAAAAGCCCACGCTTGTCAAAAGGTTCAGGAACCTGCGGCACAGAAATACACCGAGAAGTGTGTTGAAGGCTCTCAACATATTTAGGTTAAAGTATTTGCAACGAAAGGGGCTGCTATCGGATACACTAGAGACAACAGGCATCACAAGAAAAGACCGATTCAAGTCAGCGACCCCACTCCAGCC
>NW_010252801.1:0-245 GCF_000690775.1 Eurypyga helias
CGTCCAGCTCTGGAAACCCCCAAAAATGTTACCTGTGTGGTCTGTTTATGTCCCAGGCACTCTAAAATAGTGTCATTGCACATTGTTTTCCCTGTATTTTGGTAATCAGTGACAAAACACACAGAATTCTGGTTTAATTAACTGTTTTCCTTTACTGAAATCCTATTTTGTTATTTTAAGTGAAATCCCTTCTTGTTCTGGGGGGAATTTCTCAACACACCCGGGATCATAGACTCACAGAATCA
>NW_010252802.1:0-3311 GCF_000690775.1 Eurypyga helias
CATGGGAGGTTTGTTCTGCTCTCCACTACATGCAGTCTGCAGCAATTCCGAGTTATGACTGTAGATCAGATTAAATTACACCAGTACAAAGATCCTGTGAATGCATGCAATTATAATATTTCTGTTTGGTTTAATATGCTTTCACAGGTTTTTCTTCCCTGGGATAGTTTAATTAAAGTAAGTTTTGTCCTAGAAAAATGATCTTTCATCCAGGTGTTCAGCAAATATTAAATTACCTTTAAAATATGTATTAAAGAGGTACAAGCATTTGCAAAGGGAGCCATCAATAACAAACATACATAAACTTGTTTTCTTCTGGAAGAAGTGGGCAAATATGGTATCTGGAGCACTTTTAATATAGGGCACCACAGTTTTGCATAGGAAACAGTTTCAGCAGGTAGTGATCAAATATGAATAAAGTTCTGTGAACACACACACATAAAGGACCCCCAGCAGTACAACATAACAGGCAGCCTTGTTAGCAGGCTCGACAGGGGCCCAGTGAGTAACACCGCCTGAAGACATCCATTTCTAGGGCCTGTCAGCCCTGTTAGCTCATGTCAGTGCTTTCATTAACGCATGCCTCACAACGGGACAGTAGTCAGTGGCTGAATTTTGACAGCAAACATCACTGTGAAAATTGAGTAGGGAGTAGTTGGTGTGGGAGTATTCTTATTTCATAATTATATGAAATCTAACACCTTTCACTGTTATGAAATTCACTTCAATAAAGAAACAAAACTCAATTACAACTTCAACCATCCAAACCCAAAAGAATAAAACCACAGTTTGGAACACTGTGACCACTGAAGCTTCAGAAGTTCATTAAGGACACTGCATACCAAGGCACACCAATAAAGACCTAGGTATAAAACAAGCCATAACTTTGCATTACCTGATAATTATTTTTTTTAATTTACTAGCTAGGGGCTTGATGTTCAGTATTTCATTTAGTGCAATAAAATGTATCTGCCCCAGAGTTTCCTATTGTTGGCTTAAGATGAAATGAAATCAAAATACTGTAACTAATTACGAAGCCCTGCTGTCTCTACTCACAGGTGATGAAGAACTAGCACCACCCAAAGTGATGTCTTGTATCAGGCAATCATCCAACATTTATTAAAGGAATATGAAAACGAAATGATACCAGGGGCTATACTTTGAACTTTAGATAAGAAGTGCTATTCAGCTTTAGCAGAACTAGGTCTTCTGGGGATGAAGGTGGACTCTACACAGTATATGCAGAGCCACACAAAATTACTGGGACATCAGAAAAGGCCAAACCGAACAATTTGCCAATCCCAGCTGTAATTCTGAAATCTGCAGTGACATAAAAAACAAACCTTGCCCTGAACTTTCTGACTTTAAGGAAATTAAGAACCAAATTCAAACATTAAGAAGTCATGTTGTGCATGTTCTTGGTTGATAAAAATCTTTAATGACTTGGAGAAGACGGTTCAGTGACTGACTGCGGAGTGAATATACTGCATTACTGGGCGTGACAAGCACTTCCCCGGCCGAAGGTGTCTGTTGGACAGTGGGTGTAAAACTGTCATCCATCCGCATCAGAAATAAAAATAAATGGAATAGAGATGGGCTGAGCTGGTTTGCTTCTGCTAAAGAACAGACAAAGCCCCTGTCTCAACAACACGCTCTATTAGTTTTAATGCTCGCTTGTTGATACAAAACCACTAGAGTTTCCAAAAACAACCATTGGAGGATTAACTACCTACAAAATATGTGATATAAACCCAAAGCATGTCACTGTACTGGATGGCAGAAGGTGCCTTTCCTGCTGTTGGACTTGGATCGTACTTGTTCAGCTGCACAAAGAAGGTTTGGGCCCGTGGATCAGTTCTTCAAGTAGTCCTGTAAATGGCAACAGAAAGGCACAGGAATATACACAAGTACTGTCTATCATACAAATGGCACTGGGCTTTCCTTCTCTTCCTCTCTAGGACTGAATTATGAGTCAATTTGACTGGAAACAGAATGCAAATATGTCTATATTGGGAATTGTATTGATACAGCTATTAGTAAACCACCAGTGCTGTTACCCTGTACTTGAAGAGGAAAAAGTCAAGAAAACAACACTGGCAGGATAGAAGGCAGCTGTTCAGTAGGCGGATAATGCTTAGAAATTATGTATTCCTGAGACTCAAAATAGATATTCAAGTTTCAAATAAAGGTATCCTTCCTCCTTCTGTGCAAATATTTTCCTACATAGGATTCTGGGAGCAAACAAGTGTTCATCACCATGGTGTCTAACCGTCATTCAACCCAGAAGCCAAGATGAGTATCACAAGAGTGCCTTAACTGGTCTCGCTAACAGTCCACTCACTGAGCTGGTCTCCGGACTGCAGTCTCTGAATTCCGAGTGCAACACACACAAGTTTCTCAACCAAAACACAGCAAACACACCTGATTTCCTGTCTTGAGTCAAAACAGCACTGAGCAGCTCCAGAGGTGAACCAGGATCTCAGGAGCCACAACAGTACCAAGAGCAGGGCATTCAGTAATGCAGCCCTTACAGCTCGTGTGAAGTTCTCCAAGGTTTGTTGCCTCAGCCCACCATAGAGAAGCACTAATAAAGACACATGGCTAATCACACTCACAACACAGGTTACATGCTCCAGAGTGGTTTGAAACTTGAGATCCCATTTCTTCATTTCAAGATACTGATAACCTAGGGCCAACTTCTTCCTCAGATTTAACTGTAGTCTACTGAGGACTAGATTAGCATCACTACAAAAAAAGAGACAAGGCACACCTGCTGAAATGTATTACTAAGGCTTTAAAAAGGCCAGCCCAGAAATGCACAGGGCCCTTTTACTAGGATCTTGCTAGTCTGATGTCCTTCCTTTCCACCCTTTTCACAATACTGCCTCCTTCTCTGCATCGTGGTATCCTACACATCCATCCTCAGCTTTACTCTTCCTTTGACACCAACATCACCCAACCCATTGCATTTTAGTTAGTACTACAGCAGTGCTCAGGGCAAGAGATAAAATCTTTCTTCTTCCAAAAGCTTTGCATCTTATGGGGATTTATAAAACATCCCTCCATCCATTTTCAGACAAGGAAAGGAAGCATACCCATGCAGCAGAAATTTCAAATACTTCCAAAAATAGCAGAAGACTAAAAAGAGATTATTTTCACTTGAGCAAGTATTTATGGGCTTATGATAAAAAGGTAAGGGCCCCATCATCAGAATAATATCTTCTAAGTATCTACAATAGAGAGGGAAACAGCCATAAACCAGATGGCTGTAGTACAACGTGCCACAACCGATTCTAGTTTACTGCTCTTCA
>NW_010252802.1:3360-24610 GCF_000690775.1 Eurypyga helias
TGTTTCCAATTGCAATAAAGTGTTGCTGAATTTGAGTATTTCATCACTGTAGTCCCACACATTTGTTGACTGTATCAGATACTCAGTTTCTTAAAAATATAGAGGGTAAGAAAAACACCCTCAGAATTGTTTGGTTATTTCTGCTCACAGACTTGGGGAAAGAGATCCTTTTATTTCCTGCAGAAAGGCACTGAAGGATAGAAGATGGATAAACAGCACATTCTGATTCTAAGGAAGAAAACCCCAGGTGTTTACCCAAAATTTCAAGGAACAGATAATGGAATCGTATTGGTGACCAGCCTGAAAATTCATTTTACTCCAATGCAACATTTGCTGTAAGACTTACACAGACAGAAGTGAAGATGTATCCTGAGGCATCAAGGTATAATCAATAGAATTGTATTTGTACCAGCCTGAAAATTCATTTTAAACCAGTGTAACATTTTATGAAAGCCTTAAATAGATCTAAGTGAAGATACGTCCTGAGAATGTTTTGGGGTTTTGTTACTGTTGTTGTTTTGTTTTGGAGTTCTTTTTGGGGGTTTGGTTTGGGTTTTTTGTGGGTTTTGGGTTTTTTGTTTGTTTTGTTTTTAACCAACAGCAACAATAAAGCTTCTGTTAGGAAGAAACCCCTCCTGAGTTCAGTACACAAGAAAGTTCAGTCCTGAATTTATTGGATCTCTAATCTGTTGCTTGTCCCCCAGAAACCCAAATCCTCATTCCTCAAGCACAGCCCATGTTCTTCAAAAATACATAAAAATTAATTTAATTTTTCCATTCTCTTCTGGCCTGTGGGTTCCAGTTAGCATGAACATGCCACAGCAAGGAACACAGTTGAATGAAATAGCCTTTTAATAGATTTCTAGTATCAGTAACGTTTGTTTTTCCAACCCAGCAGGATGTCCACATAATGGTCTGACCATTTTCTTAATCTCCCAGAACTCTCTTTCCTCTGCCTCCTGTCTTGAATTACACAACTGCCATCTTCAGTTTCCTTTACTTCTCTACCCCAGATATGCTCACCCACCACATTCCCACTGGGGATCCTCATGGACCCCTGGCTCACAGGCTCCGTATCTTCCCTGTTACAATGTGGGCAGCTTTCAAATAACACAGTGAGTAAAGTTCTTGTTTGTTTGGGTTGTACCTTTCTACATGCCTCACAGGTTTTGAGACCAGCGTACTCTCATTTGTTTCCTCTCTGTTTCTTTAACTCTGCATGCTGAAGTATCTTGTGTTTACATTTTGGAAGGAAATGTGCAAAGCAAATATGTGCAAAATAACAAGTTCTTGTCTAATGCTTTGCCATACATGAAAAGTAGAGTCGTTTCCAGTTGTTGCTTCCATTCCATAGAAAATCGCAGACTACTGCCATCATCACATCCCACAGCCCATTGCATAAACTTATTTAATTCCAGCCAGAGATTAGAAAACCTGTCTCCTGTGGTTATTCTTCAGAGGCTGTTCCAGAGAGTCCCTGTTCTCATCATGGAAGTTTTCTCTACTTTCACCGTTCATTTTCTTACACCAGATTTATTCTTTTGTAAACAGTAAGCTTCAGCAGACCATCTTCCTCCCTGCTGCTTATCTCCGTCATCCCCAACATAGTTTGGGCTAGACAGGTTCAAACAAGGATTAAACCAATTCACGGAGCCATCACTGCCAGCTATTAAACACAGCATCTACTGCTCAGAAAGGCTTTCCGCTACGGATAGCTGCAATAGTAAACCAGTTATGGGAGCTCTATGGGCACGTCTTACACCTCTGCCTTGGGCTCCACAACATCCCTCAAAAAACATTCTAGTGGGACAGACCTAGTATAGGTACTTTTACTGGTTTTCACACAGCATTGTTCCTGTCCTTCTCCTGTCCCACACTGCCCAGCCTCTCTTTTGAAAGATTAACAAACTCATACCATCCTCTCTCCAGACATTCTCATTTGCCCCATTACCACTGAACTCTCTCCTGTCTGAAGTCTCCCTTCTTGGACATGGATAGCCACAGCTGTCCTCTGCAGGAATATATTTCCTCTTAGTCATATAACAGCTTTGTGCCTGATTCCTCCCTGATGCTGGTGCAAATCTGATTTTCCTCTGCTCTCCACAGCATTTTCCCCAAAGTGAGATATCACAACTCCATTGCATCATTATAACATCTTCCACATGCATCTGAATCAAGACTGGATATGCATATCAGCAGCTTTTCATTGCGAGCACTGAAAATACAACACCCAGTACAGGGTCCTGGTGAACTCCAGAAACACATAAAGCTATCCTGAAGCTGAATGACCATCTTCATCAGGTTTTGACAGAAAACTGAGTTATGGCTTAACTGCATTACCCTGAACCAATTGCAACGCATCAGCTCTTTGCTTAGTCCCAAAACGTTTGCCGCAAAGCCAAGATGTCAATGACACAATTGCTCGAATGCTATAAAGATCACCTTGCAACCCTCAAAGACACAGCTGGAAAGGCTCATCAGCTGAGGAGGAACAGAGATGTTTCCCCAGTGTAACTGTGTCTTGTAAATAAGCCATTGCAAATAGCCCCAGTCTTAACTGTGACTTATTTAAAACTGCACACATCAAAAATACAGGCATAAACAACGTCCATGTGGGGTCTCAAGATAAGCCTTAAGAAAAACAAATGACCCACGATTCACTGGTATCCCTTCTGGATCATCCAGCCTGGCTTTCCCAAGAAACTAAAGCCTGAGGCAGATACAAGATTTGACTCTTTATATTCCTATAATCGCTGACATGGATTTGCACTAAGTCTGTTTATACTACATAAACTTCTCTGATCCCTTAGACTTAGTCCATCAAGCTGGAACACCAAGAAAATCAAGAGTCAACAACACAGCTCCACCTTCCTACTCAAGATTTAGCACATATGGCAGAAATTTCTGTTACATTAAGACTAAGATATTTTGCTCTCAAGCAGGAACATAAATTTGAGACTGAATCAATAAACAGTTTTATAAGCAAATAAAAATAACCTGACCAAGCCACATACTCAAATTAATACTTTTTATCTCTTTCTTTCCCCTTCAATCAAATTACTTTTAAACTTCTCCACTGTTTGTGTAAGGTCTCATGTATTCTGCAAAGTCACAGCTCTTTGAAGAGAGGGCTTAGTTTTTGAACACTGCAGAAATAAAACCCAACAAAATAAACAGAAATGCTAGCAGGAAAATGAAATACTGCTCGTACACTAAAACACCTTCCTATCTGACCCATCACGTGTGTTGGCTCAGCCCCAGGTCTCTAAAATGATTCAGCCATGAGACCCTACTGTTAAAATGACAAAATCTCTGCCAATCTGCAATTGGTACAGAGAATCCGACCTAAGCCCATGGACTCTATCCCCTAGGCAAGAACACAGTGCTGCTCTAAAGGGCTTAAAACCATAAAACAGGCTGATGGTTACAACTAGCAACCGGGCTGGGAGAGCAGGGCAGGAGGGACAGAACAACAGCCAGAATATCCATCTTCACACCCTACTCACCCAGGCCACTGCCTCTGCAATGCAGGATATGTCTGCAAATACACCACTTGAGCTGACACAGGGAGATTAAACATGACATAGCTTAAAACCAAACAGATGTGAAAGAGCCAAGAATTTAACCTTCTTTGAAAGCACATCAAGCACAACGCTGTGAAGAAGTCGTCCTGCATCTGTGGAGCTGTCTGTGTCCACAGGGCGACGGGGGTAGGTTTAGTCCAACGGCACCATTCCAGAAAACATGCAGTCATTTTAACAAAGGCAGCCTTGCTGATCACTGAGGTATCGCCTATACGCTTAGAAAAGCCCTGGTAACGCTGCTGGAGCAGCCACAGTCCACTGGTTGCTACTCACTCTGTAAGCAGTCGGCATTGAGCAGGTCTTGGCACTTCTCGTGGCACTTGACTCCGCATTCCCCGCAGCGCATTCCCTGCCGTGCAATACCCCACAGCAGCCCCTCGCATTCGTAGCAGTAGGTAGGAGTTGTGGCTGTCCACACTTCAAAGTTGTGCGGGGTTGTACAAGAGATGGGGTAAATTAAGGCTTGCAAGGTCTTCTTATAGACATGAGATTTCTGAAAAGCAAGAGAGCACATAAACCAACATCCAGGAAGGTGACAATCTATTTTTGCTGGTTAACGTATGAGTTTTAAAGGAAAAGGCAAGAGCAGTGCAATAAATCTACATATCTGAGGTAGTTAATTTGTCAAACCTTTACAAGCAGCAGCAGAAGACACTCTTCCAAAAATCATTCCCCAGGAATTTAAAAAAGTGGAGGAGATGGAAGAAAAGAATTAAGGTTTATGGATGAGGGGTATCTTGCATAAAGCAAGTTTCACACACGCTGATCCCCCATGGCAGATAGTACAGAAGGAAATGGTAAGATTACATTTTTCAGGATGATATGGACACATTAAATGTTATTTTTTACATTTGGTTTCTTTAAACAAATGATACAAGAAGCTTTGCATCTATATTTTTAGACGTCTGTGAAGCTGGTTCTGCATCCCAGAGAGCCAAATTCCCTTAATTTGCTTACTAAAAGTTAGCAGGAGCCAAGCAACCCTCCCACTTACCAGCTCTTCATCTTTGAGAGATGTTCTAGTGGCCATTGCTGAGGTAATTCCGGCTTTCCGGGACTGAACCAGTGACTAAAAAGGAAGAAAGTTTGTTATTCACAACCAACATTCAGAAGTGCCCTGGCACTACATGCCCAGAGATATGACCAAGGGGACTCTGTCATCCCAGACACCAAACCAGCAGCCTATTACATTCAGGCTGGTTTCTTAAATGAGAGCTCACACCTCAGAAGAGTCAAATGTGTACTCTGAAAGGCCTCCAGCTTGTTTTCAGCTGCCCGCAACCAGCCTCACTCTGGTAAATTTGTTTCTCTGGTGAGAACTTGTCAAGGAAACCTGGGTTCACATCTCCACTTCTATGTTCTGGCAGCAATGGTAACTCTGCTATTGCCTAAGGCCACTACATGGGACTCGCTCTTCTATAGCTAACTTCATTCATACCCAAAAGGATATTATTTCACCTGTTTTACAACATACACAACCCCCCAGGCATGAGAGTGAAAGGGTTATAAATAAACAGGATAAAAAAAGAACAGAGCGGGGTGGGAGCATAGGTTTGAATGTGCTGGTGTATCACATTCACGGGCCATCACTGAACACAATGAACAGCGTTTTCACCTCAAAAACGCCTCTTTTGCACCATGCCAACCCTAAGTTCAGCACCCTTGGACAGCACAAGGCTGTGCCTTTGCAGCACCTCATGCTGGCATACAAAGGCTTTATTCAGCAAACCACTACAGTTAGATGAAGGCAGAAAAGGAAATTTAAGCCAGGAACATCTGCTTTAAAATCATCAAACCCCAACCCCAGAAACCTCCATTTATGCTCTGGCTTCATGCTGTTTGAAGACAGACTGAAAAAGTTCATTCCGTCAGTGATGGAGCAGGACAGAGGGCTGGATACAAATGCACTGAAATACTGCAGGTTCAAAATAAATAAAATAAAGCAAAAAAGTAGAGGGAAAATAAGGTAAAATGATTTTTGTTTCCGGTGAAGACTTGGTGGATAGTCTTTAGCTCCACTTACCATGGCCTGTGAAGAGAGAGAATGAAAGCGTACAAGGGAAGTAACACAAGTTAATGCCATTATTGCAAAGACTTAAGATACAAGCAGTTAGTAAGACATATATTAAGCTTCCCATGCATAAGTTGGCAGAGAGAATTGCATGCATCTTCTCACAGAAATGACAGGATATGGAAACTTTGGTCTTTCAGCTGTTACAGCATTTCTCCCAAGTATGAAATCGCTACATGTACTGCACACAGCCAACAGGAAACCATTTGTCCCGCAGAAGCCTTATTTCGCCATAGCACACAAGCATATGAAACTTGTCCTCGTTACTCGCTTGGTTCTTGTGCCTCCTCAGTGCAGAAGCCTACTGGCAATATTGCACATCACTTTAAAAATCAAGCACATATGCTCGTTCATCTATCCTCTGAAATTCCAACCTTCTGGTAAGTTGCCAAGCTTCACATGGACATCGCAACTTTCCCCAAAAGTATGTGATTTTCAGGAAAACATTTAAAAATAATGCAGGCCTAAAAATAATCCAATATTTTGTGTAGGGGGAAAAAAAAAACCCACCATGAAAAAATACCTTAATTCTGCCAAATGAATAGAACTGTCTATTAAACCATAGCTCATTCTCACTGAGATTCTTCCAAGCACAACTCCTAGCCCGTTATTGAAAGAATTAATTTAACTAAACAGGAAACCCTCAAATTAAGTGACAATGAATGTTACTGTATGTCAAAAAGTGAAGCCATTTGCACCAACGACTGTGTGGCTGAAGAAAAGTCTCTTACCAGATCACTGACAAGTGGAATTGGCTTTTTTTTGCGTAAATCAGGCATGCTATCAATGCCATAGAGACCACCCGCAGGCCTGGAAATTCAGGAGGAGAAAGAAACAGATGATTAAAAGTCTCACCGGCAGCAACAGACAGTAAACAGATGAGCAAAAAGCTTCCTTAGAACATCGGTCTCCTCGCTAACACAGCAGGTGCAACTTCATAACAAACCGAAGCCGTTAACACGCTAAACCCAGGTCATTTTCCCATTCTGAGAGCTGAGGGTCTGAGCGAGCTCAGAGTAGGCTGGGCACTGTGCCTGCAGACCGCCCAGCGCTTCAGAGTCCCTGCCGCCAGCGCGGTGGGTGACGGCAGCCTCATCCCCGCCGCTTCTGCAGGGCACCGTTGGCAAAAATACTTACCCAGCGGCAGAACCAGAGCTCCGCGGCAGTAATTCACACGTGCTAAGTCTGTGGCAACTGAGCCACATGCCTCTGCTTTCAGAAGTACTTTTTGTTGCTTATGGAGAGCCCGGTTTATAGTTTACTATTGGAATTTGAGTGGCAGGGCAGAGAAGACTTTGGAAAATTGAAAACATCCTGTCTCCCATCTTTATCCATATCCTTCCTTTGCATTTTATTAATTTAGGGTTGGGGTGTGACAGGGTGCTTTACTGGAGGATGCAAAATCATCCAGAAGATTATATGTAAGAAGGTGTAAAGTTAATGCTAAAACCGATTAAGTGTTTATCTTCTTCACATGTAACAATCCAGACATTCCTGCCCAGTGTTGGTGGTTGGGAGGGAGCATGCCAAACTGGATCAGCCTGGGGCAGGATGCTGCTACTCGTCATCTGATTCTAAGCTAGAACATTCCTAATCCTGGCCCTCGAGGTCCATGTAGTTATTAGAGGAAAGTCCTCACGTGAGGAGAAAGGAGATTACTTTTATTTGGCGCTCAGCATTTCAAGCCACAAAGGCTTCTAGACACAAGAGCTGCCATTCTGTGGTGGAACTGGTGATGGAGCAAAAGGGACATTACCCCAGCACCACTCGGAGTCTGCAGAAATAAAACGTGACAGACTCCTTCCTTTACGATGAGACCAGCCCGAATAATTTGTATCTGGATCCTGCCATGCGCTGGTAACACCACAGGGATATACGTTTGAAGGTCTGTTAATGCAGCTTAAAGGATGCGAGGAAATCGACTGCATACGTCTGGGAGTCCTTCACGTAACGCTTTTTGCTAAGGTTGGGAACCGAGCACACGCTGTGTGCCTATCGTATTTGCCCCGAACTGAACAACAAACCGGCGATGTGACTCCCTCCCTGCAGTGAAGACCCAGCTGCCAGCCAAAACCCACAGGCACCCAACCTCCCCATCCCCACACTGTTCTCATGCCTTGGTAACGGTAAGAATATGGTCCCCAAGGCCTTTGTCTGGGTAACAGAGAATCTGAAGGAACCTTCCGCCTCTCTATCCTCAGCCATTCGTTTCCACCCCATACCATTCTGGTCTACACCTTTTTGCAGTTGTGTGATAAAGTGGATGGCACTTTTAACCTGCATATTTTGCTGATTTGGTACACCACACCCAGCTGAAACGCTTCAGGACAACGTGACTACAGGAAAGAGGAGTAGGTTCTGCTCTTACTGCAGCAGAAGAGCTACCCTTTAAAACAATCTGGGAACGCAAACTGCCACTACAAACTTATGTGTTGTGAAAAAGACGTGCTGGTAAGCGACAAGAGGCAACCTGCTCCCCTCGGCAAGCAGGACCTATTCAAATCCCCTTTCCATACAGCCGAAAGTCACAAAACCACTCAGGAAACAACAAACCTACGTTACAGCAGCCCACACTCGAGGACGGCAGAGCCAAGCACAAGGCTGTGTCGAAGAGGAAAACAATCTATTATATACAGACGCACGCCATAGTGCTGTAACGGTAACACTGACTTTCTTGACGGGGCGTAGGAGGGTGACATGTCCGAGCCACGGCTGAGTTGACAGCTGCTGCTGGCTGAACAAGCCTGGTGGGAAGGTGAGCAGTCACGTGTAATTGCGCGAACTGCGTCGGCTCTGCATGCAGCGTGAGTCACATCCGCCCCGCCGCACCGTGCACGGCTCCTACACGATGGACGCCCGCAGCCAGCTCCCTCAGCTACACCGCACAGCTGGGAACGGAAGACAAACTCGGACATGAGGAAGGTGGAGATTTACAGCAGTTAATCAACACTATTTGAAAATAGTTGGGAATACTAACACTGAGGCTACATGGTGTTTTTACCAGAGGCTACCCTCATTTCCAATATAGAATTTCCAAAAAACTTGTCACCCAAGTTATGCTGCAATAATCCCTTCTGGCTGAGAGAAAAATCTTATATAGCGTTTATATTGCCAGAACTAAGAACAGACTTGTTGGGATCAAACATGGAATTTTGCCTGCTGCCCTAATGTTAAAACCCTTCCCGATACCAGTGATACTGTTTTGGGGTACAATAGGTGTCGTAGAAGACTACCCAGATGATGCCAAGAATTTCGGCTTTATTTAAATCCCAATACAGCTCATTGGTAAGTTTTGGATCAAAGATACGTGTAAAATCACTTGAATTATGAAAGCATATACGAAATAGAAAGGGAGAGTCTGTAAGCTGAAAAGATGCAACAAAATGGTCACAAGGGAAAATCCAGAGTCAATGAGCCTGGTAAAATCAGTCACACAGCTGTGAATTTACATGTCTTTTCTACACGATTTCCAATGACTGGGGTTTTTTCCTAATTCAATTGAAAGGGAACTGTGATACTCTGACATTTTCCAGGAAAGAAAAACATTAAAATTGCATGTTTATAAACTGGAGATGAGCCTAAACAAGTTCTTGTGCTTGAGAAATGTGTCTAGTTACAACCTGGCTTGTTGCAAAATATTTATGATAGACTGAGGTTTGTGAACCAGTTGTAAGCCAGACTGACAGAGAACAAGACTATTTGAAAGGTGCTTGTATTTGCCACTGAAGAAAGGTATCCAAGTACCTGGATGGTTATACAGTCAGATGACCTGCTTTTAGTTTGTTAATATTTAAAAAAGAAAAAGAAAAAATTCAGCAACAGTTCTTAATTTTCAGAATTATTCACCTTGTGCTTCCAGCTACCTCAGTCTCTTTATTCAAGCACAATCTTCACTTAACAAAATCACAGTGTTTGCATAGACAGAAGTACTGACAGTGCCCCAGATACGCACGCTGTGGCTTTATATGTAATAGGGTAACTCTCCTCTGCAATGCATGTAATATTTATAGCATTATTATGGAGTGCTGTATTGAGGAGTGAATAGCCTTTCTGTGTGAGAAGATGATTTGTACTAATAAATAAAATACAGAGATATGAGCTATTACATCCAGAGACTGATCCACAATACCTATTGTACTGGTTTTTTGGAAGCTATCTCTCCAAAGCCAGGGCTTACAGCCAGGGAGATTTCTGGCATTATGCTAAAAGTGCAAATAGCTTGAAGCAACTATTCATCTTTTAATACAAGTTTTATCACGCAGATGCTTACATTAAATCTTGAAAACGGAAGCAAGTGAAGATGGTTTCCAATCACAGAAGTTGATTACTTCCTTCAAAGGACACCACTTCCCTAATATTCATATGAAAGAACAACTCCAAGCATAAATGCTTTAATATACAACGCGGCTTATTAGCCACAATGTGGCTAACTGTGGAGTTAAAGATTCACCCGCCACAACCACCTTTTCTGGAAATCTCTTGCACATGGGGATACAGTAAATAAGCCAAACTTTCTTCAAAATGACATTAGCCAGTCTGTTTTGTTATAGCTCACATACACAGGGAAAAAAACTACAGACTAGAGCACACACTGTCTTGGATTGACAAAACAGAGTTTTAAGTATTTCAGGACTGTAGGTGTATTCATCTTTTGGGCTGGGAAATCATTTTGTGTGCGTGAATCAATAAACTCAGTACATTGTCTCCTTGTTAAAGCAGGAGAAGGTGCTGTTTATAATTAGAATAAATCATCATCTTCTGCTCCTGCTAATTGCCTGTTCTCCAGCAGACTGCTCAGCGAAATCCCGGGCTCCTTAAGAAAGCACGGGGTTGCTAGGCATCTCCAGGCATCCGCAGGTGTTGAGGATGCTTTGTAGGAATACCAATGTTGCAGAACAATGACTCCAAAAGCAAAGCGCTGTATAATGAAGCCTTGGATTTAACTTTGCATTTTATTAGGGAAGCTTCCTTCCGTGGTATGGGAATTAACTTAAAGCGCGGAGCAAGCCAACCTCTTGCTGACATTTCAGGGCAAATCTGCTGCTACATCAGCTCCCAATGAGTGCACCAGCACCAAACCGTATTGCCCTAATCATGCACAAGGCACATAACCTAGCAGCTTGTAAAAAGTGTCACTGTATGCCTTTACCAGAAAGGATTCTGGGGAGGCTACCACACCAGCACTTATTACGCAGAGTATCACGCCGAAACTGCAGACAACCAGAATTGGTCTGCTGGATTTACTGCAAGTAGCATGTTGCAGAGAGAACGCACAGTCTCTCACTCACTCATCTGTGCAAAAGAGTCATGACGTCCACTGCTTCAAAATGACAAACTGCAAGGATTTCCAGAGTTACTGCAGCTTGGACTACTACAATGACCACAGAAATCATTGCAAAGACTGAAGATTTCTCCAAAGCTACTTTTTTTCTTCTAAGAGAAAAAGACACAGCAATCTTTCTGAGCTGCTCTATCCCTTCCCTGGTGCCATCAGTCACTGATTCAGGAAAAAGGATCTTATCCAGACCACTCTGTGGTGCTCAGCGAGGATTATTTAATACTATGGCCATAAACACTTGCTGCCATCACATCACAGATTATGCATTGCAACTATAACCTTGTTCTTAACCACAGACCTCTTGAGGAGCTGCCCAGCCCACTTCCAGCTGTTTAAGAGAAGGGTCTGAAATAGAGCAGCAGCCTGGCCCTAAGCATGGCCACTTGGTTATTCCTGAAAACAGCCATTAAAAACATTGGAAGTGCTGCTTCTACTGAGGCTGAACTGCAGACCTCAAAAGTACACTGTAATTATGAACACAGGGAAAGAAGGCCTCCAAATGCCACTTACCCTCCTTTGAGCCAGGGTGGTTTTGATGGATCAGCCTCATCTTGACCCTTAAATGGGGGAAGGGAAAAGAAGAATGTTAGTTTCTGAAAACATCACAAAAAGTATTCAGATCACATTCTGAGGCAGGGGTGACAGACCACACTGCATGCAGCCAGATGCATACAGAAACTTATTCAAGCACCTCCGAAGACCAACGCGCCAGGACAAGTCATACGGACACAGACAGGCTATGCAACTTCATTGACCACCTAGAGCCAGGACCAGAAGAGCCTGTTCAGTGCACGTCCTCCTTCCAAAGGCATTCTCAAACACCAGCTCTTGTTTTTTTCCAACCCAACAAACCATGAGTTACAGGAGAGCTCCTGTCACTTCAGGTCACCACGTACATGAACATGGTCATAATGAGGATGCTAAAAATTAAAAGCACCTGTATGAAATGCACAAACAGCGATCAACACGAAGCTTTGCACAAACACTTGTGAGCTTTGTTCATGTGCAAATGCAAAGGCTCTGCAGAACTCTACGCAGGGAGGTCCCACTGCCGCTCCACCTATTCATACACAACTATTTAACTTCCAACTGGTGTCAAACGAGCCATCACTTGCAAGCGAACTGGGATGCCACAGTATAGTGGAAAACACCACTGACTGCAATATGAGGATTCATATTCATGAATTAAAACCATGTTCTTATGTTCGTATTAGGAGTGTATTTATAGAGCCATGTTTTGTTTCTCTGAAAATCTTCAGTGGACAGATTACAGCTGAGGAGTGTTTAAACACTTGCCATGTACCTGGCAGAAACAGAAAAGCTTTTAGATAAGAGGAAAATAGTTCACTTGTACCTGGAAACCTCTTTGTTCCAACTTAACAGTTCATGCATTCTCCTGCACTCCTTGAAAGGAAAGCTGGTTTCAGCCAGCAGTAAGCAAGACACACTGCCAATAGCTAACGCTCCAACCTCTGATAATCACGTCTGCCAGGAGTATAAAGAGGCTGTAGCTTGCACAGGGTGGAAAACAAAGTCTTTCCAGCCATGGGACTTGCAAGTTGAGAATCATCACAAAGTAAAGGAGTACCTGCCAGGAAATAAACTCCAGTTTCATGCAACATGAAAGAACCACAGCCCCAAAGAAAGATTTTTTATATATATATATTCTTTTTGTCCTGTGCTTTGGATGAGCTGTGCAACCTCAGGTTTTTCACGAGTGACAGACAAGGTCCCACAAGAAGATCAGAAATAACCAAGGAAAACAGGTTTCTGTTTGAGGTCTCAACTTGTACAGCAGCAAAAGTCCAAACTTCTTATATGTTAGTCCTACAACTCCAGGGTTAGGCAGATCTGATGACTACACAATTGTTATTATTTTGTTTTTAAACAGGCATGAAGGACATGACATTATCCATATCTGAATGGACATTCCAGCTTTTCTAGCTCTGCAGAACAGACCAGCAGCGCATTTCCCCCAGCCAGAGCAGCACACTAGGCTCCTGCAAGAAGGACTGTGCTCGACACACCGCCGCTCCAAGCTAGGCTTCCAGAACTCCACAGCCTGAAACCTGCATTTCCTCAGGGGGATCCCAAACAATGGCTAGTCAAGAGAGAAGATTTCATGAGGCAAAGGCGACCAGATCCTTCACAGCACGCAAGGCAGGACATTCCTGCCTTGGCCTTTGAGCATTTGGAAGAGCTGTGGCTAGGAAGCAATCCTTAAATGGAAAAATATTTTATACTGGGGTGAGCTTGGCACTGGTTGGTTCAGCTGTACTGAACGACAGAGAACGGCAGGCACAACGTGGCAGCACTTATCAGCAAAAGGAATTAGTGTAACAGGGTTTTCAGTCAGTTTACCTGGGAAATCCTAAACATAGGCGACCAGTATTTGAGACATTAACAGACCACAAACAGCGTGGGCAATACACTGCAGCCTGGAGACCACAAGAGCATCAAGAACTCTGTTCAGGGGAAGGAGATCCAGGGAATGCTGTTATCCAGCTGAGCAATAATCATTTGCTACAGGCAACCACAAGTCAAGAGGGAACGGTTGGGAGTGTGGTTGCAGGGGAGGGCAGAAAACACAATCAGTGTAACAAACCTCCATCATCTCCCCGATTTTGAGACATGCCAAGTCAAAATTGTCGAGTATCCAGATAAACTGCACTTCTGCTCATCTGTTTTAATTACTTTTGCCAAGCCTTTGAGACATGCAAATGCAAGGAAAACAAAGAGAAAGAGCCTCTCTAGGGTCGAGATTAAAAAATCGTCTTGGTACTACAACACAAAACAAAAGGAAGAGCTTTCAGTAAGTGACAGTATTGATGCAGGGGCAAGGCAGGTGATGGCTGTGTGGAAAGAGGAGATATCACCCGCTGAAAGGAAAGCAAAGAGGTAATTTGCTCCAGGCAGCATTGTCCCTGAGAAAACGCCGAGAGAACCAGCACCTGACATCCATCAAATGAGGGCTGATGCCTCAAGAGTGTAGAGGAGCCAACTCAGTACCCACAGTTAACGTCTGTGGGGGAAGGAGGGAAATGTGATCTAGACTAGCATAGGCTCATTATTGGCTTCAACAGCTTGAAAGGCTTCAGAGCAAACACGAAGGAAAGAATTAAGATGGAAGCAATCGGAAAACAGGAAAAAAAATAATAATACAGAGCATACCAGCTTTGAAAACTTTTTTTGTTTGTTGGCCAAAGCATCCATTTTTCCTTAGACCATAAAAAGAATTATCAACTGCATTTTTATTCCAACAAAAAAACTCTTGATGCAATGCCATGTGATGTTAATAACACCGGATAAGCCAAGAAGGAGTGGGGAGCTTTAAGGTGGGTAAACAAGTAACTGTCACTGAGCCAGCCATGGGCAACACACTAAGGAAGCCAGTGGGAGTAAGTAGGATCTGCTGGTAAAATCTGCTAATGCCAAACACAGGAGCATTAGTGATACAGAACTCAGACGCACAATTGAATGAACTGATGGCGGAGGACTAAACATGGTACAAATGGCAAAGTCAGAGGCCAAAAGCCTGCTGTGAATTTGACTGGATACAAGGCATTCCTCAGTAGAGGAAGGCATGTGACAACGGACTGGAGTTCTAGGTGTCACACTGGCCATGGGCTACTATGATACAACCATGTAAGGAGAGAACATCATCCATAGAGCATGTCCAGTGGAATGCCTCCACAGATATAAAAACATAAATTCCACTGTACTGTGCTGGCAAGTCTCCTTCAGAAAAGCATACACAATCCTTCTCTATCCAAGTAAAAAGAATTCTCATAGGAAAAAGGCAAAAGCAGCATGAGGATGCAAACACAATAGTATAGAAGGAGAACAGGACAGCTTGCTTACTTCAGCAAAAAGAACCTTTTTCTGTGCTTATTCAATAGACAGGAGAACATACTGCACAGAAGAACTGCAGCTAAACACAAATGGGGGATGAAAATCAGAAGGTGTCTAACCATGACTGTTCTGTAGTAGCCTTTCAAAAGGAGCAGCAGACACCAAACCTAACCAGTTTTAAAGAAGGCAATCGTGCAGCTGATGTACAAGGTAACAGCACAGTATCACACAGTGGCAGGGGGCTGGCAGTCACCAAGAAGTCCGCTGCAGTCCTTTGTTGCACTAGCAGAACCAGGGGCTGCATTACCTACAGGAGCTGGCATCAGGGTTAACACGGTCCAGATGCTCTGAGCATGCCAGCTAAACGAATCCACAGCTTACACCACTGCTGGGGGTAGGGACACTGCGTATGTCCGTGCGTTCCTACCCAAGGCAAGCAGCAGTGCTGTTCAGATGGATTTGCTGCAGCTGGGGAGCTCCCCACGCTCTGAAGGCAGCACTTGCACCAGGACACTGGGCTCTGGTACCTGCTCTGGGTCTTGTCACCACCCGCGCATCCGCTCGAGTTCAGCCCATTACGACAGCCTGGCTTGATTAGAGCCTGGGCAAGCAGAAGTGATGGGCAGAGGAGAACACTACTGGAACAACTGAGAGGTTTTAGTGCTGTGCTTCCTGAAACGAGTGAGAGGGCAGAGGGAAAGCAGACACATTCAGCACCTAGGTACCCACATGCTGCGTGTCCAAACGAATCTTTTGCAGGCTGATGCTTCACGTCTCTGCACAGCTCTGTCGCTTGATCTCTCCTTGAAAGCCGCCAGACCAGTCTGAATCTGAAATTTTTACTATTTTTTCTAAATCTCCAGTAAGCACATAAAGAAGCAGTGAAAAGATGGAGAAGCAAACCAGCCCAGCCCATCTCTATTCCATTTATCTTTATTTCTGATGCGGACAGATGACAGTTTTACACCCACTGTCCAACAGACACCTTCGGCCGGGGAAGTGCTTGTCATGCCCAGTAATGCAGTATATTCACTCAGCAGTCAGTCGCTGAACCGTCTTCTCCAAGCTGTCAAAGATTTTTATCAACCAAGAACCAGTTAGCAAACTAATACCAGTGACAGAGTAGCACAGATTTAATACCCTGGATTGAACAAGTCAACAGACATGATCATTTAAGGCCCAGTATTCAGTCACAGGGAAGTCAATGTTTAATGAAGTCCAAAAAGGAAACCGATAGGAGTTTTGCTTATTCAAGAAAAAGAGCAGCTACGCTCACAAGGAATTTGAGAAGCTATTCAACCAAGCTGCAATTTGTGAATTTTGCCATTTTATCTCACACACAAGAAGATGTTTCAATGGACAGAACAATTATGTGCTTCCATGGAAGAGAAAGTCCATAAAGTGGACAGAGGCATCAAAAAAGAAAAAAAAAGTCAAAGTCTGGAATAGCACAAGGAAAAGGAAGAACTTCCTCAGATCCATTAGCCCTCTCCATATAAATCCATCTCTCCACATACAGGGCTTTCTAACAATGTAACTTCCCATCACATTTAAGCACTGTGTCTAGCACATTATCCTCTTAGATTAAAAACAGATGTAAAACATGGAAAGCTGCTTTATTTAAACAGATAAGAAAAAAATCAATAATGACTTTTTATTTGTTTTGAAATTCATCTTAACTTGTTTTCAAATACCATGCTTCATTATTAAGCCTCAAAGACCTCAATTTAGCTACAGATTAATCTGAAACAGGCTAAAACAAGGAACAACTGTTTCACTGTCTAAATTAAAACTTCTGTCATGCCTAATTAGACCATCTCTTCAGGGGTATTAGCAGAATCAGACTGAACTAAATCATCCCAATTAAACTAGTTGGTCTCATAGCTCAACGTCTTCATTGACTCAAGTATGCTATGTTTTACATGGAAACCAAAGCTGCAACAAGCCAAGGGATTATTTTAAATTCACTGTATTCTGCAACAGCATCCATTTAAGTAAGGACCAAAGAGCCCCAAAGGAAACTCCTTCCACCTGATGTATCTTCCAATCAGTTTTCCAGGTGCTGGACAAGCAGCTTAAAGGCAAGTGCAGTGGTTTTGCACTGAGGTAAGAGGAGGACAGGATTTGACACCAATATTTCATAGCAGATATCTCTGCATTCCTGAAAAGGCATTAACGGACAGGCATTTGCCAGTAAGAATGAAACAAGACTGTTGATAAATGAGTCAATAAAGCTTAGAAATGCAAATTTGCCAAACTCAAAGGATGAGATCTGCATGGAGGCCCAGAAGCCATGCAACTCTCAGCCTACTCCAGGAAGCTGACTTCGCCTGATTCATCCGGCAAAGGGAGAGGCAGAAGCACAGCAGGCACTGAATCCACACAGCACAGAGTCAAGGAAAGAGTTCCATGGATCCTCTTAGGAAAGAGCTACCTGTTGCTCACAGGGCGATAAGCAGAGATGAAAGCCATCCATGAATGGGGAGGCAGTAGCTCTAGTATCTTAACACGGGAAAAGTCCTGCCCTTCCTACGTGGCACACAGCCCCGCTCAAAGCAAACTGTAACCTGTAGCTAGCTAAAAACGACGGGATCTGCAGCAGCCACCTCCCAACCATAGTCTTGCTTGATCTCAGTATGATAGCCCATAGTGGCTATCACTGAATTTAACTGCCATAAGCGTGCAAACCAGACAGAGATGGAATGAAATAACACAACTGAGGAAAAATGAGGCAACACGTGGTTTAAACACCATTCGTAAAGAGGAAGACTGGAAAAGACAAAATAAACAACTTGTACTCTGCTAACGTGGTGCCTGTGCATATTACACACACCCCGCAGAGCGCCAAATGGAGGAGATGGCTCCGAGCATTCATGTTTTCCTCTTTGTACAAGGTAGCACGCACTGAACAGACTCTTAACTCGCACAGAGTGTTTGCAATTCCTCTGACAACCGTAACATGCTAAACTGAATCTCAGTGCCTCCGCAGGAGCAGTTGGCTACATGAAGGCAAGGCATGCACACGCAGGAGTTTCAGAAAGAGATGCTGGTTACAAGGGTTAACATGTACAACCTGGAGCTCTCCTCTACCTCCTTCTGTGAAGAAAAAGAGAGAAGGAGAGGAACAAAAGTTAAGAGATTTCTGCCATGAGCGCTGTAAAAAGACTTCAGAAAGTGGGGTAAACATTTGCTGCAAGTTGGTAAAACATTCGCGCAGCGCGGAGTTTTCCCATGTGCTTCCTGGGACGTACACCAGTTAATTAATCTCTACCAATTAATCCTGAGTTAAACCAATCAAATTTCATCCATAACTGCACATGCGTTAGAACATATGCTTTTGAGAGCTGATTTTCAGAGCCAGAGTTCCTGTTTTATTAACCGAAGAATTTTAAATAATCTTAATACAGAATTAGAGCTGCTATTTACCGCACCGGAAAGAGAACCTGTATTTATTACAGAGAGGAACAGATTTGTTGCCCCTTTCCCCCAGACTGCATCCACTGCCTGCATCTGAAGCACACCCCCCTCCTTCCCTCCTCACCCCCTGTACATTTTGCCCGTTACGAGGAAACGGGTAGCTCCCACGGAACACATTTTGCTTTTGCAAATACCATAATGCAGAGAGATGTTTTCTGGTATTATAAATCTAGGCAATTCTCCCCTGAGGGAAAAAAAAAAATAAATTCCAGAAGCCTCCTACACTAAATCTCATGTTTATGGATAGGCAATTTCAAGGCTAGTAAAGTTATATGGGAGTCACACTCAAAACTTCCGGTACAGGCATCATATTTTAAGTCTTCCAATCAGGTAATTCTGTATCTGCACAGAAGAATTGTATTACCTATTTGCGTATGAAAGATGGAGGGGAAGGAATATCTTCATGGCAACAAGGGCCACTCAAATTGGTTTAAAAGCTAAAATAGTTTTCAAAGCCGCTGTCTATATGGGTGTAATTACACACACGCAATCACGGAGACTGGAAAATAGAGAAGCTATTTTAACTCAATCACTAAGGAGAAGTCAAATTACTTTAGCAAATGAAGTGCTGGGTTGTAGCTAAAATAAAAATCCTACTTTCCACCTTAAGACGTGCCCACATGGATCCTCATCAGGGAGGAAAGCCTCCAGACCGCCCACAGGCCTCTCCTCCGTCGGCTAACGGGGGAGAAAACGCAAGTGGCAGCGTGCTGCTGTCCTCTCTGTGGAGTTCCATGTTCCAGCAGTCACCTCTACGCAGACCAGCTGAGGAAACTCGGGGTCCAACCCAGACTCAGGTGGGAACATGCTTTATTGGGCACGGATGTTTCTGAGTGTCCCCCTCTGAAGTTACCGCCTACTCCATCCCGCTGCCTGCCCCTTTCTGTTAAGCAAACCCTTCTCACCTAGGCAGCCCCAATTCCACTTCGTGTCCTCTGGTTTTCTCCTTTTTGCACAGTCACCCCAAAACTTTCAAGCCCAAGCCCAATCTTCCCTGACTTGGCCCCTGGGATTGTTTCAGCACGTCCCAGGCAGATCTAGACTTCCCCCATTCCTGGGTTTTCATCTCCTTGGTGTTGAACCAGACTCCTTCCTGACATCTCCTGTGAAGTCTCCGAGGGTGGACGATGCAGAGGACGCAGACTCGTGTCCCCTCTTGGGTCTGCCATGGCTCTTGGTCGTGCCGAGCAGGGAAAGCCCTGCTTTAGCCCCCGGCTGGAAAGCTCCGAGGACAGATGGAGTCTCTGGCAGCGCAACAGCTCAACTGCAGCAAGCTACCAGTCAGCATATGCAAACTACACATTTTGCAAAAGCTTATTCACTTTGCTCATCTGGGGTTGATCTTCCACAGAAAAATCCTTGACACAGACCAGCACTGCCAAATTTTAAGGCCTCAGGGCACTAGAGCTTCTCAAATATAGGTCAAGCTTATTTTTATACAAACACAAAGCAATAAATCTTGCATTAGACTTAAGGGGGAGAAGGATTATTTTGGCTTAAATTTCATACATATCTTTGATTTCTGAGCTCCTTCAGTTTAAAGCTGTTCAGGACAGTTTCAGGCAAAATATGAAGTTTGGCAAAGCTCTGAGGAACTGGAGACAAAGATTTTAAATCTTCTGATTATGTCTCATCGCCGCAGACGTGCTCACAGCATCATCAGCAGTGACTAAATTGGTTAAATCCTAATCACAGAATTATTTTACCCTTCCACTTTTGAGCAGTCAACTTACACCTACAAAAATCACTACCATTTCACGTCTTTTTTTAAACATACACGAAGTTGAACTATCTTCACCTTCACTTATGCTTTTTTTCCTTTTTCTCAAATTAAAACTTTAAAAGCTTGCTCAGATTGTCACGGGATATTTTTTTTTTTTTCTATTTTGACTTCAGATTAAACACAACAATTATTTACATGCATCTGCCAAGTTCTAAACTGTTCTGGTAATTTGCACCTGTGTGCAACTATAAATAATTTAAACCTTTATGCCAGTGCATCATCTCTGATTCACCAAAACACACAGATTAACCAACACCTTCAAAGTTATCATACAATCCCTTGCTGCAGACTGCTGCCAAACACATTTAACAAAATACCTTGAACTGAACTTTCAAGCAGCCGTGAATTCTGAGCCATGGCTCAGGCTCAGAACTAAAAAGACAGCGGGCAGAACTGGGTTTTCAGTGTATCTGACCCAAAAACTTAAAAGCCTGCTGGGAACAAATTATATGTTTAAAGTAAGCCGTACACACTCATCTGCATCTGGGGAAAAAAGCAAACCAACAACCTTTTGTTGCATTCCGAGTGTGATGCTTTTCCAAAGGAAGAAAGTAAGAGCTTGGCTCAAACTTACTTAGAGTACAGCAAAGAAGCACATAAAGCTGATGCTTCACTTCCTTGGAAAATGCATGCCAAAACATCCCTATTCCAAACTGAATGAGTGCATGATTAATTTTGCCCTGCTCTACAGCCCATCGCAATACTGTCACCCCCTTCTCGTGCTCTGGCTACTGCCAAGTAGTTATTCACCTACCGCTTTCCTTGCCCGCTGGCTCTGTCCTGCACGAGCCACGCTGCTTTGATTACGTCCCTCGACCTCCACTCCGGACAGGCCCACTCTTCCCAGTTCCCCTGCCTTGCCCTGATGATCTGGGCTGCTTTGATTCCTGCCGTCTCCCCCAGGGTTTCTTCCAATTTCTCTCCTATTTCTCATCCCTCACCCAGTGTTTTCCACCACCCTTAACTCCTTTAGGCTCCTCCCTTCTCTCAGAACACATTTCCTAGATGGTGATTTATCCCATAGTTTTTGTAACTTCAGTTGTCCTACCTACCGTATGGATACGCCTTTACACAAGTGTTACAGAAGCACCATCTGTCAGATCACTAGATGATGCTCAGGAGAACTGAACCGGGGAGGCTCAGGA
>NW_010252802.1:24647-29528 GCF_000690775.1 Eurypyga helias
GCACCAAAGTCCAGCTCTGGTCTTCCGCCTCCTTAGCTGCTTTGGCTACTTCTCGCCTTGTGAACACACCTGCATTGCCCAAACTCTGCTGAGATCAGCAGCCTCTTCCCCCATTCAGAAATAGGTTATTTCAATGCCTCTGTTGCACCGTGGTGAACGCTACCCCAAACCACTGTCTGGTCCCTTGGGTCCTAAAATTAGGACGTATATCCAGGACTTGAGCACTGTGCAAACACTACCAAAAAAAAGGGAAAAAAATCACAGATAATAGAAATTGATTTCTGAATTAAAAAAAAACCACAACCCACAAAAAAAACCCAGCACCAAAAAACCTCCAAACCAGTTTCATCTGTATTATACTTCAGCAAACTAACCATTCCTCTGAAACACGAATGCGTGTGTGGCTGTGCCAAGCCTGCTAACAAATCCTAGTGTTTCACTCATTAAAAACCTATTGTTTGAATCAAGTCTACAGCAAGGACCTTGTACAAAATAAAAAGCGGAGAGCTGATTACAAGCTTTATGATCCACATAACTGAGAAGGTCACTGGCACAGAAGTCAAATACGGATTGGCAGATTGCTTCTTCACAGCGAGAGCATGGTCACTGGAAAAGACTTGGAGCGAGACAACCCTTTCAGTGGGAAAAAGAGCACCCTGATTATTCTGACTGGCTTTCACGGTGACAAGGAGAAAAGTGAACAACGTATTTGCCGCAGGGAGGCCTACAGTAAGTATGTGAGGGTTTCAAGCCGTGGTTCCAACAGCTACCACTCCTTAAACGGTCAAGCCTCTTCCCTTAACAGGGCAGTGGTTTGGGCAGAGATGACACTGGTATGAGTTTTCTCCCTGCTTGGAAAGGGCTGGGGCAGATGGACCTATGTTTTAAGGCCTATCAAAACATGCTGGTCATTCCTACCTCCTACACCCTTCAGAATGGGTTAACCAGCACGGTTCTACCGCTGTTTTAGTTCATACCCACTGTGGTCAAACGTTTTGTTACCTGTGCTGGCAGTAAGGGAGGTGGCTCCGCAGAGACGTGAAGTTTCTCATCTCATGGGCAAGTTATGGAAACAATACCAAAACACAGGTCTCAACTGTTTTTAATTTTGATTTCTAAAGGTCTCTACTAGGACAACATCGAGCAGTGATTAAACACCAGGAACTCCCACCTTGTGATGGAGCCATTTGAAGCCTGGATCCGCTCAACTCCCAAAACTGCAAATCTGGCTACTTATAGCTCAAATGCACACTTTGTTATCACATGTCTTAACTATTATATTTAACAAGAAACCAAGTCACGAATTATGACGAAAAACCCTTAACACCTGCTATTTTGAAGATGCACTGCAAATCTCACTCTTGAGAAAAGGGGTGAAGCTTGCTGACTTGCATTTCGGTGTGTTACACAGTAAATTTTAGGGCTTCTTTTGTCAGTACTGTTGTACAGCATATGTACTTACCTTTGTAAACTCCTGCTCGCAACTTCTAGTAAACTGTTCACCCCAGAGAGACGCGTTGGCTACTGGCTGCACAAATATCAGACTTTGACATTTCCTTAAAAACATTTTTTTGGTTTACCTGAATTTGTCTCCTCAGCAGAAATCCAGTTTCCTTCCTGCGCTAATTCTTTTAAGAGTCTCCTACGCATTTGTCTCTTTTCCCTCAGCACATTTTTGAAGTTGTTGATGCACTTGTTCAAGTAGATGGTCTCTGCGCACACCTTGTCAAGGCTCATGGGTCTGCACTCCTTTGCTGGCTCAGGTAGAGAGTTCACATCTCCTCCCAGCTGCTCAGGAGGCGAGCGCTGCCCAGCTGGGATTTCACAGTCAGATGATGGCATCAGATTGGAAACAGGAGGCTCGTGTGGAACAGAGGAGAAACTGGAAGGAACAAACTGCATCTGAGCAGATGCTTCACTGGTGACAGTTGTGTTTGCCTGGCTCTCGGAGGACTGACTAGGAGGGGTTTCTGCAAAGTTATCAGAGCTGCCACCCATACCTGAACTGGTCAGCATAAGCGTATTGTCATCATCCATCTGTAAGCCGCTATCATTTTCCAAAAGGATTTCAGAATCACTTGTCTCCAGCTTGTGAAAAACCACCTGCAGAGCGGACCTGAAGTGATGAATAGCCTTGCCAAGCTTGTTAGTGTAAAACTTCATGTCTACGAGATCAATGTTATCCCGGGAATGGTCAAGGAAGTACTGGGAATTTTCCAGGACATCCCTAAAGACCTGATCAGTTGGATCTTGATCATTCAGGTCCATTTGGATCATATCTTTCAAGCTGTCACTACTGTCAGCCATTTCATCCGTTGTATGATCATAGCTAATGGTTGTCACCCCGCTAGAAACATCTTCTCTTTGAGTATCAGCTTTCTCCACACTGGTAAATTTGCATGGGGTATCACAGTCTATTTCAGTTTCTTCCGCAGTTATCCCCTCATCTTTATCTGGAAGGGAAGAACAATTCTCAGTCGCGCTTTCAGAGTTGAGCCTGTGCTCTTTACCACTGCTTGAGGCACACATCTGGCTCTCCCGGCCCAAAGAGTCAGACGAGCAGCAGTAATTTCCATCCCCCAATTCAGCTGAACTGGTCACCTGCGGGTTCTGCTGAGGTTCCTGAAGGGCCTGGTGAACATCACTGTCTTCTGAAGGCTGCTCACTACAGCTTATTGCTCGTGCTTCCTTCCCAGTTTCAGGTATCAAGTTGCTTTTCTTAGTCAAGGTGGACTTCTGCACAGAATCAAGTCTCTCCCCTGCACACTGTGTTTTCTTACTCGTGCTTTTACACTTCACCTGGCACGAGTCCGCTCGAAGGTGACCAGACGCATCAGTTCTCTGCGTTGCATCAGGATTCACCGAGTTGCGATGGTTCTTCTTGAAGCCAGACTGCAAAGAGGCTGAGTCTGCCTTGCGGCCCCTCTGACCATCCTGCCGCTTTTGCTCTTCACTGGTAGCAATCCGGACCCCTGAGCTTTGCAGAAGGATAGACTTCTGTAAAATAAAGTCTCTCTGTTCACAATTGACAAGTTTCACAACTGCTGGTCTTGGCGTTAACGGCTTGCCTGTACCAATATCTGATCTATAAGCATCTTTTATATACTTACTGCACTGTATACCGTTGAAACAGTGATATTCAGACAAGAAGCTGCAGATAAGCTCTACTGTGTTTTCACCATCTTTTTCTGGGATGCCATAAAAATACAGCACTGGTTCTTCCTTGTGTACCTCCCTACTTGGCTCTCGAGCGTGCGTTCCCTGGGTTTTGCCAGCAGAACCACTTTGCAGGCCCTCTATCTCACTCAAGACCGTATCCACACAGCTGGAGACTTCATCCACAGAGCCTTTTATCAAGGTGAGGTGCTGCCGGAGCTCTGCAATCTCCGTCTGGATGCGACTTATTCCCTGGAGCTCTTTAACGATGTAATCAACCACATCAGCTGAGCGATCTCGGGATTGCCGTCTACGACTCTTGTATGCAGTGGGCTTTTCCTGGGGAAAGCACCCTTGCCTTTCGGCCACCTCCCTCCAGCTCATGGTAATGCTCAGGGAAGAAAGGTCCTGCCCCTCGGATGCCCTGCCCTTTCTTTCAGAAGAGGTCTGCGTCACACCATCGGAAGGATTTCCCTGCAAATCCTTCTTGTTCTGTTGAACCGAGCATGGTATTTTTACATAGCCATCCCAGTTCAGTTCCACCTCACCAACGCACACTTCGCTCGCTCCTTTGGAATCACGCCCTCCGTCCTGATGAAAGTCTCCTCCAGCCGTGGAAAACTCAGTGCTGGCAGAGTTCCTCTTTATCCCACAGACAAACATGTCCGTTTCGATCTCCACGGGGGAGAGCTGGCAGTGATGCGCGTGGTTTGGATTCTCATCCACCTGGCCTTGAAGAAGCCTCTTCATTTTGTCCCGCAGAAACAAATGGAGTTTTTGCTTCCGGAATTGCTTCCTGCCCCACAGTTTTACAACAGGTTGTCTGTGCAGAAGGGCAATTTCATTTTCTTGCTTTTTCAATCTACTTCTAGCAAACATCATCAGCAGCTGCACCCGTGTTTCTCATAGTGCTACAAGCGGCACAAGCACACATCAACCACTTCCCAATGCACAACTCACATCCAGTTTTTATTCTGTCACGAAGCAGCTACCAAAAGAGGGGAAAAAACGTTACAGTTTGGTTCAGAGAGAAATAGCCAGTTACAAGCAGCAGGAAAAAAAAAAAGCCAACATCCACATAAAAGCAAACAGAAAGAGGGTGTGCTATTTAAAGTGTGCAGACATCGTCCTGGGTTTGGCCACCACCCAGATCAGGTCCTTTGTCGAAGAAAGCATTCCTCACTCCCTCTTCTATCCAAGAAAGTAAAACCAAAAGAGTAAAAGAGCAATTCTGTGGCCATTCCCTTTCTCTACCAGGTTTGTAAATTACTCTAAGCTGAGCTCTTGGCAGTGGTGCAGTCTGATTTAATCACCTCCCTAAATACAGAATTCTGACAATTATTAGGGATTCTATCCCTGCCCATTTCCTCTCCTTAAGTCCACAATATTCATCCTTTCTTGCTTCAGATGGAAGCAGAAATCAAGTTTAACTTGGTGCAGTATCACCTAATCCACAAGAACTGCACAAAGTGATGTGAAGTGGCAGGAAGACTGGATGACAGATTTTAAGTGTAAAACTTCTTTGATATTTTAATATTTTTATCTTAATATTTTGCTACAAAACACTAAAAAAACCCACCCAAAAAACCTCAAAGCTTACAAGCTCCCAAGCTAACCCACAATTAAATATGCCACAGTTAGCATACGTACGAACAGGCTGAGCTGACAGCAGGAAGATTCTGCACGTCACTTCTACTCCAACCCTCAAACTTTTGTAGTGGATCA